>NC_068366.1:75680201-75762701 GCF_020536995.1 Dreissena polymorpha | reverse complement strand
AAAAGTGTGTCCGATATCGTCTGCTCAGGTGCAGGCAGCATGCGCCGTCCTTCTCACCGTCTGAGGTGTGAATAACTTCAAAGCAGACGACTCCGAAACTTATCCGTGATTTTAAAACGATTTAAGAGTGCGGTTTGAGAAGACAGTGGCGTTGTTTTAACCATTAGACATTAAAGATCCGCATTGTAATCACAAACTATCTTTGTAAGTATAAAAGAAATAAAAATTCAATTAAACGTCAAAACTACAAGTCGCGTTCAAATGTCTTCACGTAAACGTTTGTCACTCGAGAAAGCTATGGAAGAGCTGGAGCGAAAGGAAGAGCATTTCCGGCGCGCATGTGATCAGATCGTTTTGCTCAACGAGAGACTGTGTTCCAGCGCTTTTCGCTACAAGCATGCTAGACGGAACGATATGAAGTCCTTCCGGTACCCACTGCGCCTGCGTCTGTCAGTCATCGAGGGAATCAGGAACATGTTCTACGAGTACGCAAAGCAAAAGGCCGTTGAGGTTCAATGTCTGAGACGCGCCCTGTCCGATCACGTAACAGTACCGGAAGTTCCGAACGATCAATAAAGACTCTCCGTTAAAGGAATGCTTTCCTCAGGAAGCAATACGAAACACTAACGGTCCTTGTAAGGACCGCATATATTTCGAAAGATTGTCTTGAAATTGTTTTTTCAATATAGAATCATATTTTCACATTATACAATTTTTATGATGAAAGGTATTAATTCAAAAAACATTTCATAGGCCGTTCTATTGCAGTGACTATTGTTCTTTTTTACACTGTTTGGTCATTGGTTGCTTGTCATTAATAAAAGTCCACAAGCTTCAATAAAGTTTCTCTCCCGCAATTGAATCTGACGTTACCTTTTCGTATGTTTTTTTTAAAGTTTAATCGGTATTTTTCTACATTATTTTGATACGTTGTACATATAAACCGCCTAATACGTATTTATTCAATAAATATTACTTTATTATGTGCTTGAGGTTGCAGTTACGATCAAACTTTTAAAGAATACTTGTACCACATGTGCGTTCCGGCTGTATATATTTTAACGTATGTCTACTGGATATGTAATTTTTTCAGTACACAAACGTATTTTCGAAATGATATATGACAAACTTTACATAGGCTTAATACTTTTATCCATTTCGATTGATGTTTTATCTTAAACAAACGAAATACAAGTATCTATCATCTTTCTTAGCCACGGTTTTTTGTTCGTGTTTTTCATACTTAATGATAATTCTTGTATAATCTTTCTTCTTCGGTTGTATCACATGATTTTTTAATAATGTCACTGCGCCAAATAGTGAACATTTCATGTGAAAGCTATGGAGGCTTTGTGAAAACTAGCCGAAGGTTGTCAAAATGACGTCACATAAGTAACCTTAAAATACGTCATATGCATTACGTCACACGACGTCGAGCCTAAAATTTGCCCAAAATAACGTCGTTGTTATGAATATTGAACGTCATTAGAATTAACAAAAAAAGCAAACACAAAGAAACAGACCTAAAAAAAGCGAAAAAAAAACATACTACTACACGGTAAATAATTAATATTTCGCCATCAAACGAAATGGATTTCGAACTAGGTAAGCACTTTATCGTACAAATTGTATTTGCACGGTTGATCCTTGTTCAAACAACCAATGCCATTTTCAGTGCGAAATGCGTTCAACTACCAGTGCAACGTTCTTCAAAAAGCAATCTTCTATGCAGTGGTAACAGTTTCACTGATAAGTATAAACCGAATGCAAACTCGGGCGGGATTAATAGCTTCTCCCCTGCAATGGTTATCTGCCAGCGCAGGAAGTGCAAACATAATTATCAGCAGCAGCAGCTACAGAATGATCATCATCAGCAGCAGCAGCAGCACCACCACCACCACCACCACCACCACCACCATCATCATCATCATCATCATCATAATCATCATCATCATCATCATCATCATCTATATCATCTATATCATCTATATCATCTATATCATCATCTATATCATCATCTATATCATCATCATCATCATCATCATCATCATCATCATCATCATCATCATCATCATCATCATCATCATCATCATCATCATCATCATCATCATCATCATTATCATCATCATAATCATCATCATTATCATCATCATCATCAACAACATCAGCATAATCATAATCATCATCATCATCATCATCATCATCATCATCATCATCATCATCATCATCATCATCATCATCATCATCATCATCTTCATCATCATCATCATCATCACCATTACACAAATAATCATTTCCACCACAACTACAACCATCATCATCATTAGAATAATAATAATCATCATGATCATCACCATCATCGACATTATCTTATTTTTATCACAATCACCACCATCAGATTCTTATTTTGTCATCGACAGATGAATTCTTGACTTTCCATCATCTTCTTCATCGTTTCCAATCCTTCATCGTTTTCTCTGGCTTTTATCAACGCCTCTGTACAATATGTGTTTAAAGGGACATGTTCACAGCTTGGCAAACTGACAGTGCCAAAAAATCTTCGATGCTACACAAAAAGTTTCAACAACAAATTTTTGTGGATGTTTAATTGATACATTTTATGGTTTCTCGTAATTTGAAATCGGTAAAAAATAACATGTTTAATCAAGTATAAAGATTTGAAAAATGCTCGCATTTCGAAAAAAAACTTAACAACTTACTATGTGGGGAGTCTGCCGAGCCATGCATTAGCGGCATTCAAAGTTGTTTCCTATGGTCTAAAGTTCAAAGTGCATGTTAGGCTTTTTTTAACCCTTCTAACTTCCTAATGATACTATATACGATTGTTCAAAATATTAAATAGTGTATTGGTAAGTATATATGAACATCTAATGACATAGAAAAATAACATCTTTGAACAAGTCTCTTTAAGAAAAAGGCTTCTTAAAGAACGTTCTCGTAAACCAATTATTCCACTTCCATGATTTTGTGTTGAACTAATAAGTCGAATCTATATTAAGACAAAAAATCAAGTTTGAAAAGGTGAAAATTGATATAATCTGCACAATAGCCTGAATAGTGTGTTCAAAACATTCTATGATATCTTTGCATTAATATTAGGGGAAAAATATTACAAATGGGACATTTATCACCCCGGCAAATCATCAGACTCGACAAGGAATGTCATCACCGGTATTTTGTTAATGGCGTTCCATAAAGAGTACATTGTAACCTGTTTAAAACTTAACGACCCATTTTCGTAACGGCGTGATTAGTGAAACCGAATTTTAATTTATGCGATACCCTATTGACGTATGCTATTGATGCATCTGTGCGCATCTAAGATATCTTCTAGGACTTCTGACAATATGTTTCGTTTTTTTTAAACATTAGTGTCAAATTTGATTTAAGTAGTATTTGAATGTTTCTTTATCAAGCAGGATTTTTTGTCGTCGTTCCATAGCGTAATTTTTATCAGAGATAGCATAACTATTAAAAAATAAATTCCGTTTTTAAAGGATAAACTCGTTTCATAAACATGCACGTTGAATGTAATTTGGCGGAAACCCACAGATTGAACAAGATTATTTCCCTCAAATTGAAAGCATGTCATGTAGTAGACTACAGTGACTAATGTAGATCAACCTTTGTGATGTAAATGAGCCGTGCTCTGTAAAAAGGGGGTTTAATGCATGTGCGTAAAGTGTCGTCCCAGATTAGTCTGTGCAGTCCACACAGGCTAATCACTGACGACACTTTCGGCGCCAAAACTGGATTTTTTCTAAGCAGAGACTTTTTTTAAACAGAAAATATCTTAAAAGCGAAAAGTGTTGCCTTTGATTAGCCTGTGTGGACTGCACAGGCTAATCTGGGACGACACTTTACGCACATGCATTAACCCCATTTTTCGCAGAGCACGGCCCAAATATAGCTGTTGAAACGAAGTCCCATTCTGTTTACCATGAACCCATATTGATAAAACTAATACTGGTATTTTAATTATTGTAAAATATTGTTTCATGAAATTCATACGCAAATATGATCATAAATATTTATATTGTTTTTGAGATAACAGTAAAAGCGGGAAGTTGAATATTGGAAAAAATAATATCTTAAATACTTTAGGAGATTAAATATACCACTTAAAATTAAAAACACATTGACGTCATTTTCTAGCGTTCTTATTACGGACGATATGCACCGGTACTTGAGTTTTAGCTATAATTATAACTGTTGTGACCGATCATGATACAATTTTACTGCTATCCACATTATCCACGAAATTTCTTATTCAAAAACCGTTAAAAACTATTGTGTTGAATCTTGCTTTATGTGAACAGGCGCAATTAAGAATCATTTCGTGACATAGTCAATAGTTAAAAAGGTCAAAATATTGCGACAATTATGCGAAACAATGCACACGCTATTTGATACATTTAAACCCAATTGTTAGTTTTAAATTATGACCATCGTAACATAATTTTGTTTATAATAAGTGTATCCATTACAACGAACACTGGTAAATCGATGTGTGCTGGAATATAAGACACCATAGCGGATTTTAAATGGCAATAGCACATAATATCCATAAACAATTGATGTCTAAAATTGGTTGGAGTTGTGCTTTTGGATTGAATCATAATGTTGTTTTGTATATTTTCGATCAAGAATATAATAATAAGTGTTAAACTATGGACATCCAGTGGGACACTTAATGTGACCTTGTAACGGTCCTGGCTGCCTACCGGGGTAAACAAACAGATCAAAATCGATCGAAGCGTCATTATAAATCTCCCCAAACCTATAAGTAGCTTTAACCAGCGCGGGTATGCAGTTGTAAAGGCAGAGTGAAAATCGCTTTCAGCCAATTCAGATAATAGCTCCAAATCCTGTTAACTTGAATAAAACCAATAAACCCGATTACCGGTAGTTAGTTTGGGACATTAGGACAGGACAGTAGAACTACAGTTTCGTCAATGTATACATAGCATTGTGTCATGAAAGTTATTAATACTAATTGGCCTTAGGAATATAGCAACAGGACTGTAGTGGATTGACAAGTGTACTGGAATTCGATAATGGATTTTTATGGGAGAGAGTTACTACCACTGGACAAATCCACTTCAAATTTAGGTATAATTATATATTATGTTAAGTTTTGTTTATCTGAACGCATAGAGTATATGACCTCTTTGTCACGATAGATATTCAAATTTCAATTGAACCCTTCAATAGTCTGTATGTTTATATACATGTAAGTATATTTCTTCCTAGTACGGGGTAATTTACTTTCAGTCGATGTGTGTAAATATATTATGACAATATTACATGGCGAGGAAGCTATAAAGAATACAAACGTCAATTACTGGTTAAGACCTATAATACTTATCATATAAAAATATTTTCAACTTATATATTCTTATTTCATATGTTAAAGCTTATATTATTTTATAACGTATCTATAAATTAAAAAAAGTTACAAATCGGCATTGAAATAACAAAGCCGCGCTCCCGGAAAAAGGGGACTTAATACATGTGCGTAATTTGTCGTCCAAGATAATCGTATGCAGTCAGCACAGGCTTTTCAGAGACAACAACTTCCGCTTAAAAACTGTTGTTGTTGTTTTTTTTAAGAAGAGACTTCCTTTCAACGAAAAATACTGATTAGCCTGTGGGGTCTGGCAGGCTAATATGGGACAACACTTAACGATCATGTATTAAGTCCAGTTCTCTCAGCGCGTGATTATTATATTTGAACGTCTATTATTTCAGCCCATTGAACTTGAAAAACAAACAACAACACGCATTTAGTACAACGTCTTTGAGTTTTCTGTGCATATTGAATACTAATATCAACTCGTTCATTCATATTGCAGTTGACAATTAGACACGATTGCCTAGATACTCGTGGCAGCAAAACAAACAGATGCGTTTATCATCTTAACTAAATTTTAATAAAAAGATATTTACTGTTAGTTGACACTTTGCCTGCGCATATTATTATCAGACAAACTATAGCGAGTGGTTTGTTTGATTGTTTGTAGTTTCTAGATTGCAGTTTATAAAGGCAAATTATAGAATCGTCAAGTTCTTATTAACATCCATATTTCAATTAAATATCTTTAGTAATTCCCGAGTTTGTACAAATTTACCGGGAAATGTAAATTCAAAAACGTTCTTTTAATAATGAATGTTTTCTCTGGTACACGTTGTGAACGATATAACAGCGAAACGTTTCTAGACAGACGTTTCAACATTAGTTTATATACCGTTGTTGTTGTTTTTTTTTTTAATCAACACTGTTTTACCTTTTTACTAAGTATCATAGTTCTGCTAATTGTCAAGTGGTTATATTTAAATAACCATGTAAATAAAATATGTAGAAATATGCAAAAGAATAGAAAACTTTATTAAATATTGAAACAGGCGCGGTTCTTTTGTATTCACAATAGTGCATACAATAGTTTAGAAATTCAGCTATAAACCCTTTCGTCACCAAATAATCAACGCTTAACGACATTGGTTTCCGTAAGACGCTGTGAACTGACTATCGTCATATTGGAAATAATTTCAGTGAATATTGTAAGCGAATTCAAACACTTGCCTTTCCTTTTAAGTTATGTGTTACATTCGGAATTAAGTTTCGTCCATGGGTATATCTTTTCATTCTCGATTTTCAAATGTAAGACAATTATGTGGGTAAAACTTTTTTTAAACATTTTATGTGACCGAAATAATTGGGTTTAAATTAATATCTCTCGTATATTTTTATTAACGTGGACGAGTAATGGCTTAGTGGAAAGGTTTTACTTTCTGTATGTCTTGAAAATTGAGAGATAAATGCAAGTTCCCATTTTACTATGCCTTCCATAAGTTGTAACTTAATGCTGTATTTCATCATTTTTTGAAAATTGTAGCTTTTTATACAGAGATATAGCTGTAATTAATTGATAAATCATAATGTATTGGACCGAAATTAGTGAAATAAACGGCTGTTAAAAAGCCTTCACATCAATGAAAATCATGTTTACCCAATGTGTATTAAGTACTGATAACGAGTTTATCTACTGGTATAAGAAACTGCAAAACAGTAAATTTAAATTACCTTATTGTCATCACGTGGCCATAAAATGTGTGAAAATGTTTATCCGTAGTTGTTTATGATATTATTGACATAAATAAATGCAAATAAAGAAGACCTTTTTTAAATAAAATAAATGAATATCAGAATCTCTCAACATAGTACAAAACTTAAACATGTTAATTCAGTTATTGAAAATTATCAGCAGTAATGAACTTATTAAAAAAACGTTGCAGTAAAGATGAATTTAATACATAAGTTATTTGATAACGGGCAAAGGGGCGTCTACAATATTCGCGAACGAACATTAGTCCGTGTATATACGTATCTATGGGCACTTTATGATAAATATTTTCCAAACAATAAGCGGACGTAAAACTTAAATACTAATCAAAATAATTTCGCGAGAAAACATCAGATTATCTCATAGGTTTTTGAAAGTCTTGAATAAACAATGTTATCAATGTTTGTTGACAATACCGCATGGTATAATACCAAGGTCCGAAATATATCGATTTCAGATGCTTATTAAGACGATAAAATATTTCCAAAAGATCCTATAATTCAGGCTATAGTCGATTGAAATGAGCTCTTCATTCCTTTCTCTCTGCTTTGTGACAAAAGATTGACAAAATATTTTGGGGTATTTTGATTGTTAGAATAATCAGCCGATAGCAAATATATTGCGATAAAACTATTATTTGCCAATTCTGTCGATACTCAAAAGTTAAGTGACCATAATTTATAATTATGTATGAAAAGTTATTGCATTTGTTACATATATAACTCAATTTGCACGAATACCTTTTATATCTTTATTATTATATAATTCACGCAACGTGCAATTGCTTAATTAAATAAATATTTTTTTTAGATGTTCAGCAACTAAAATTGAGATGTACACAAATAAAATGTTTCGAATATATGTGGTGTTATATTTTTAAAGTTATGTTTTTTTTTCATATTAAAGTTTTGCATAAGTGTATGATGAATAGTATTTGGGTTGTTAAAATAGAAGTTTCGTTATTGCACACGTTTAAAAATGACAAACATGCGAATGCATACATCTCTTTTATATATTTTGATTACAACATGGAATCAATATTAATACATTTAAATGTGAGTACATTTGTCAAATGCCTAGTTTCGTTGTCAGAAATACGCTATTTCTTGATTCAAAAAGTTTTAATTAAGTAATACATTAAATGACAAGAATTTAAATTTTGTATCATTGAAATTATAGTTTTGTTTTTATAAGTTTATATGCGTTCCTAAATCTGTCTTATACCGGTACAAATAATAAGAAAAACATATACATGTAATAAAGATTATGAATACTCATACACATTCAAGTTGTTATTGTAAATTGAGTACTCTTATTTAGAAATTGATTTTTATTTAAATCTGCATTTAATATAGCGTAGGTAAATACACCAATTTGATCTTGTTTCTATTTTCAGTTGACCGTGAGTTTCCGTTCACGTTTTTGTTGCCTCGCGCATTTAAGTTGTAAAAAAGGAGGATTAAATTAAGAGTAAAACATTACAGTAAAAACTCTCGGGAGTTTACAGATAAATTCCGGCAAGCGCCGAAGTTGAAAAGAAAATCAGGAAAAAAAAAATGAAACATCCGCGAAATGTGCCGATGACGCTTTTGGATATTATTAAAAATGGCTACTTCCAACAGGTTCGTTTCCTGGTGGATCATGGAACCGATCTGGATCAGAAAGACTCCGAGCGTCGTACGCCGCTCATGTTGTGCGCCTTTATAGAACCGGAAGCTTGGGGCGTGGGCCTTTGTCGGCTTCTTATTGAGAACGGTGCTACCCTGTTTCTAAGGGATAAATATGGACTGAACGCATTTCAGTATGCAGTGATATACGACCGAGTGGACCTTGTGCGGGTATATCTGAAGGCAATCGATTTTAACCTAAACGACGCAGATAAACTCGGAAACACGGCGCTGCATTACGCCGTGCGTTCCGGAAACGCTATGATAGTGAAACTTATAACACAAGCTCACGTGAAATACCACATCCCGCTGGACAAAGCGAATCACGATGGATTCACGCCATTGCATGAAGCTCATCGTCTCAGCAGACAACGATGCGCGCGCATTTTAGAGAACACCGATGCCCTAGCTGACGTGACGCATATAGAAGCAAATACTCCGCTTGATCTCAACGAGGTCAACGGAAAAAGCGTCCACGATGACGTCACTTCCGTCCGAAGCTCCCGGAAGTCGCTAAGCCGACCGCGCTCATCAATAATTTCGCATCGAAGTTCCAAATCTAGTCTTATAACCGACACCGAATACTCGTTTCGCCGGTCGCCGACGATAATTAGTAATGACGTCAGCGTCACGGAAACCGGGCGACGAAGAGGTCGTCAACAGCCCGAAAATATACCACCGAACGAAAAAAATACCAAACAGCTTATACGCTGCGCTAGTGCTACTGACATTCGTAACAATCCAGAATATCTATTCCAAATATCTCCGGTAGACGCAACGTTTACTCCGTCTGAAACAAAACGTATTCGCGCGAAGTCAGCGTTTGTTCGGCGGTCGGAGGTAGAGTCCGACTCCTCCTCTTCTGTACATAGGAACAGCTGGCGAACGGAATTCAAAAAACTGTACGTCCATTACCAGTTCCAATGTACCCCTTCGTACAGACATAGCGTATTGTCAGAAAACGCAGAAAACGCGTCGCTGCCGCCGCTCGACAAGCCTATAACGCCAGCGACGTCAGAACACGGAATCGATGACTTTGAGAGAGGCCGTCGCTCACGCGCCAAGAGCGCGGCTATATCGCGTCAAGGGACAGACGAAAATCTTATCGCGGGGAAAGGGCGCCAGCAATCAAAAACAAGTTCCCGAAAACTCTCGCAGAATGTCGGTCATGGCGGGAAAATGGGTTCTGTTGACGGTTCTTTAGAATCCAGCAGCGAATCTATAAATAGTTCCGTGTCGTCAAAGCGCCAAGCAGATGGGAAAATCTCGAAGTCGCCGAAAGAGGTCACTGGGCGGCAGAGTCGAACGTCGTCACACAAGGGGGTTCCCGCCATGAACGTAGAGGAAGTGGGAAGAGGCGGAGCGTCAGAGCCGACGTCTGTGGACCCGAGATTACTACGAGTTATAAACGAGTAGTGGTGACTAGAAAGTTAAGAGACTTGTTCGATGTTTTTGTTTTATGAATGTGGTTTTTGAAGAGATACGTGCATTATTTTCTGGATCTGCTTGGCATTAGTTGCGACTTTTTTCAACACATCTAATAGATGGATTACCATTATAATTTTTTTTACTCCCGTTTATTTATGTTCATGTTCTTGAATAGAGTTTCCTCCTTCCCTTTCATTAAGTATGTGATCTAAAAGAGTTGGAATTATTATTAATACAATTGACTACTAACAGTTAATCTATTGTTAATCTTTTTTACTATTGATTATTGTCGGATTCACTGGGCCTTATTGGGTCAGAGATTATACGATTAGTATATGTACATGTATATGCAAAACTGTAATCAGATTATCAGATTATAGATATAGTTGCTTTTATGTACAAAGCTTCTACAATTATTTTTCCTGGTCAAACGACGTCATAAACCAAAGGTTATGCAAAATAAAAAAAGTAGACACACACATGGTTCAATGACTTTCTATTATAAAAAATACAAAAATGAATTAAGTTGAGTAAATAATGAACATAAAAATTACTTGCGAGAAAATGTCTTATAATTTAAGGCTGAAAACCGGTGGTAGTTTTCGTATCCAGCAAGCGGTTACACTTGTTAAGTGCCTTCCAATATGGATATGTGCAAACAGCATAAAACCAGAACAGCCTGGAGTAACTCGCAGTCTGTTCAGGTTTTATGCTGTTAGCTGTTCATAATTATCCAAGGATTGTAAATGAAGCCTAAAAACACTTGAATCTAGTTGGAGAGGTCTTTAATTAAAATTTACTTTCTAACGGGCTGCAATTGCGTAAAAATATGTATTTAAGTGGTAAAGGGTCAAGTTGAAAGTATTATCCGAAGGGCTTTTATTTGGCACTCCTAATGTTTTCTGGCCCATGAAGCGTCTCTGTTGCGGATATTAAACACACAGATATAAAATATTAATAAATGCGTTAACCGGAATAGCACTAAAAATTTACTGTATTTATATACTCATTACTTAATGTGTCTATGCCTTTAAAGGCTGTAAGAGGAAATCACAAACGTCGAAAAAGCCATGGACACATAATGACAGGGACGAATCAATAAATATTAATCTCCCTTCTTTATGCCCACCACTTTATTGTCGACATAAATGACAGGAAGAGCTGCTATGAAAACAAGGTATGAATTCCTTGTAAGATTACTATATTGACATATTGCGGGAGTCTCCGCGCTCTATCAGGTAGCGAGAAACAAATAAAACCGGCAAGACAGGCAGCGACTCGACATTTCCGCCTGTCTGTTGCGTACCCGGTATTGCGAACAGGCCATGAGCGTATTGCGAACAGGCCTAGAATGAACATCTGTCCGCGCAATTGTACTGAAATGTTCTGTGCATTTTAAGTGTGTTTAAAAACATTGGCTTATGTCATAACAAAATTGTCAACACAGAGGTCTGAACTAACATGTGTACATTAATTGCAATTTCCGTTGTATTTTAACGGCATGTGCTTTCAGGATTGTTTTGTAATGACATACGACTTTCAGTCGCAATTTGTCAATCTTATAGATATAAATGAAGTGGTTCAGTTGGGAAATACATTAACTACATTCACGTCTAAATTTTTGCCAGTGTCGACATTTTTTAACAAACCTCTTTAAACCATGATGCCAATAATATTTTTATTTCAAGTTTTTTTTTGACGCATTGCCTGCATTATGTGTTGTTTGTTAAATCATCAATGACATTGGAAAGAATTCAGCCAGGAGTACGGCACTTGAATAAATAAAAACGCTCCAAATAATAAATATTATGTACGGTTACCAAACACGCAACACTTGAAACTAGTATACAACGTTTTCAGATCTACCGGCTGTCATAAACCTACGGAAACGTATATGGTACACCCCAATAATGTGGTCATGCCGGAATAATTAATACCGACTTACTGTGAAATAACATGGTATGTCGACTTAGTTTTGTAGCTTTTTCACCTTAATTTTACTCGTCATAACGACATTAAGTTGAAGTCTCAACTTAAATGTTTCCGGCTTTTCCAGAAAATATATTTGGGCGACATGATCAAAGTCGATAAATCTACATAATTTTTGACGTCATGCTCTTGTGAAAATGACTTGCCATCATAGTTTTAGTCGACACGATGAGTTAATGTTTAAGCCATGACACCTTTTTCATATCATGTCGTCATAGAATTGTGACATCATCACATTATTTCAACATTGGTTCATGATTTCCGGCGTCGAACAGATGTTTAGTTTCTGGTATATTCTTTTGAAACACGCAAGGCCTCAGACAGTCCATTTTTACATCAGGAATGCTTGGTATAAAGGTAAAAATAACATATGCAAACAATAAATATTAATGTGTTCGTTGGATTTTATGGGCATTAAGAGAGCTTAAATCTCGATTGATTCGTTTAGATATTTCTCTTTAACTAATACATGCAAAACGTGTGTTTAACGACTCACAACTTTTTTTATATTGCAGATTTGAGTCTTAGTGGCACTGAGGTTTTTCATTTCGGCTTCCTTGCGAATTTGAAACCATTGATCGTATTCAAGAGAGATACTTTGTAAAGAAACCGCAGTTTGGGTGTAAAGATGATTTCATACCCGTCCTAGAACATGTGTGTGAAATACAGCGGGAGCATCTGCCGGTTCCTGAATCGATTGAAAGTGCGACTTCTTTGTTCTTGGCCTTCACTGAAATATTGGATGGTTACTAATTACATATGCACAAATATATGCTTAAAAATTGGTTATAATTTGCAAATTTAATTGTTAAGTTAGTTTAGTTCAAGAAAGTTTCGTTTCGAGTTTTATTTACAATGTTTCGATAAGCAACACAAATTGATATTCTTGTTGTTGGAATTGATCTTGAAGTAGTTAAAGTGGTTATTTTGTTTGCTAAAATAAATTCACTCATATTGTTGTACACATTTACAGACATTGCAAACTTGGCAAAACAGATTCACAATGTTCTTCATTTCATTGTTAGATTGCAAAAGAATGAATGAAACGTTACTAATTCTTTGAAAACATGGCGGTCATTTAGTTATGAAATCCTCGTAAATTGTGGAATGTTCCTTTTAAAATATGGTTCTTTTAAAAGATTTATAAACATTTTATTTCAAACTTCAATATATTAAACAAAACGACTATTGTAAATCTTATATTTAATATTAACACTGTCGCAAATATATGATATGTTTATTTTGTATTTTCTTACTTGATTTTCTGTTCCTGTAACTCCAGTGTATATAGTACATGTTTGAAATAGAGGTTCATACTGCATTTAGATTTTTTTTTAATGGTCAAATAATTCGTTTTTGAGGAAATGGAAAATTATTCAAATGTGACACAAAATTGGGTTATTTGTAGATCAAATTTAGGGCTAGTTAATGTGATCGGTCTTTCTTCATTGTCCGTCAAAATTTGCACTAAAGCGAAATCACCTACTCAGCTGTGTCAATAATACCCAAACATGAACAGTCTTCAAAGCTAGTAAGGTTGTAGTTTGCTTTTATTTACATATTATGTCCACATCGCACATTACTTATCAAAATATTTTAAACAATTTGAAATATTTGTTTACGAGCCGGTATAATTTTATATGAGTTGTGATACACGTACCCTTTGACTAGATCGGTCTATGGTCTGACCCTATATATATATATATATACACACACACATATATATATATATATATATATATATATATATATATATATATATATATATATATATATATATATATATATATATATATATATATATATATATATATATATATATATATATACACACACACACATATATATATATATATATAACGACAAAAATGTACGTCGAATATTAAAGTAACGATGGACTTTAATAACATTTTATTTTTCTTGCGCTTTATTATTACATAATTACAATTGCCCTATGTTTCACATATTTTGCATTATTTTGATTGGCTATAGTATATCATTTGACTGGGTTTTAATATTCAATCAAGCGAGTTGCCTCCACGAAGCGCACGAGGAAATCGAGCGTGGGACTACTTGGTTTAATTATGCCATGTGCGACATGCACACAGTCAAAACTGCGTATTGTAAAAGGGGCGCCTACTAAATCATGCACGAATAAATCCCAAATTATATTGTATTTTAGCCAAACCATTGAAAACATAGGCAGAAAGATAATCGTAATTGCATGTATATAGGTCGCCGTGGTATAATGGATATCCCTTTTTCAGTGTTTCTAGTGTGTAATATTTAATAATACTCTAACATTATCTACTACAGTAGTGTAGGTTCCAGCTGGTGTCAACGGATTTATGAACAAAAATAAATAAATAAGGACTAACAACGCACATGAAGAAAGTGGTTTATAAGGTGAAATCATGTGATTATTTACTCTTTTTGAAAGATTTCATTAGAACTGGTTCATGTATCACTGAAGTATATTATAGTTTAGTTCTGCATATTGTTCCAAACTTAATATAGAATGCTAATATGAGGAATTATCATTTGACATTACTCTAACCACTTCTGACTATTTCAGAAAGTGATATGTCCTTAAACAACAAAAACAAGTAACACAAATAAGAGGGCTAAGAGGCACTGGGTCGCTCACCTGAGGGAATGAGATGAAATTAAAGACGAGTTAAACTCGTGTGCAAATAATTCAGAACGAACATTTATATGACAAAGGCTGACTTCAAGTCGAGGTTATGATCTTCCAAAGTATTTAATTTAAGCAAATATAGAAAATTACCCGACCTGGTTTTAATACTGATTGACAAGAACCATTTTACAATACAAAAGTATCAAGGAAACATACGCTTTGACCAAAGTTCACGAAGACTGGGATAAAAATGCAACTTCTAGAGTTTTTACATGTTTACATTATAAACGAAAAGAGAAAATTGTTCCACCCCATGGCGGCCATTTTTGCTCCACCTATCAGTACCAATTTCGAACTTGTCTGAATAAATCAATGATACCAATTTTCTGACTAAGTTTCATAATGAAGACAATCCGCTTCCGGTTTTGAGTGAGCATCAATTTAAAATGTAATTCTAAAAACTAAAAAAAAAAACGCGTGTGAGGCACACACATAACATTTGTGAGTGATGTGAAGTTAATTGAACAGGATGTGACATGTAAAAATATAAAACGAGGTTTGTGACTTTGAGAAGGCCTTTCCTCAAGCTTGTATTTTTCTATTGACGGGTGGGGTGTGAGAAAGACCCTGGATATTGACATATTATGTGTATACACACATAAGGTCATTGTCATTGTCATTGTCTGGCGCCTCCGTGACGCATCAATAAACATGTTAATAGTTCACCGTGACAGTAGCTAAAGTGAACAAGAGTGTTTAAGGGTTTATTGTGAATACTGTCCCGTTAATCCCGTGTTAGTTGTGAAATCAGAAAAACGCCAGCATTCATCTACTGCGAGCGAGTTAACAGACAATAGCTCATTAGACTCGTCTATATTCGAAAGTTTAAAGGGGCATAAGTCCAAGAAAGACTCGAAAAAGAAAAAAATTGAACAGAAAAGTCCCAAGCAACAATCTATGGAATTTTATCAATTCGCTCAATAGAATCGCGGCTCGAAGAGATTAGTTCCAAGTTGTCTACAGTCCTTACAAAAGATGACACCGTCATTATTCGTACCATGATTAAGGAAACGTTCGATGAAGTCAAAGATAAATTTTTGAGCTCAGTCGTCAAAAGGTTGGAAATCATTGAATGCAACATATTCGACCAGACAAAGGAAATTGAATCGTTACATTGTCAAATAACCAGCAAAGACAAAGAGCTACAAGACCTGAAAACAAAGCTGAATGACGCAGAAAAGCGTACTGCAGAAATTTTAAATGAGCACGAGCAGTATAGCCGTAGAAACAATTTGCGAATTACGGGTCTACAAGGAGACGAATAATTTCAGTCCTCAATAGCGTTGACTGAACAGGTGTCGTCCCTTTTAAGTTCCAAACTTGGTCTGCGCGTTGAAAAGGAGGATATAGACATAGCGCATAGGGTAGGGAAATATCACCGAGAGAAGATCCGACCAGTCATCGTAAGGTTCATACGGCGCCAAACAAAATCGGATGTAATGCGAAATGAAAAGCTACTCAAAGGCTCCGGTATTTTCTTGAATGAAAACCTGACAAAATTGAACGCTGAAGTTCTAGCGTCCGTTAGACTCATGGACCCCGAGACGGTGGAGCGAGCGTGGTCGTTCGATGGGAAGCTGTACGCACGCTTCAGAGGTAAAGAGCTCTCTGAGATAATCGATTACGAACATTTTCAGACGTGGCTCAACAAACCATGGCCGAAGGCGGTAGCTTCACTATCGTACGCCAGCAGGGTTTCAGCTAGCACAAATTGACGCCGGTAACATAGGGCTCCCCGTGTTAGAATTGACGGTGTTTTTTTTCTTTGTTATATCATATCATCAACAGTCTATATTCACGTATTTGTAATACGTGTGCAAACCAGTTTAATCATGTCATTGTAACTAGACCACCCTAATATCTGTGTTGTGTGTTTTTTATCCTGTTGTTCTCTTGGTTTTTTCATTGTTTGTAATTTCCTAACTTAAGTACTTTTTTTCTCTCTCTAATTCAATAAAGTTACGTACTTTTTTAAGCATATCATACTTATATAATCGATCTTAATCTATGTCTATTGTTATAAGACACAATCGCATACGGTGTAAGTTCACACACGCAACGTACGCACGCATGTACAAACACACACACACACGCTTGCGCGCGCACGCACACACACACTTACACACCCATCCACACGCACACATGCAAGTAGTAGTAATATATACTTTTATATTTGCTCATTTAGAGGCCTAGATATACTAATGGGGAATATAGCGTGATAAAACAATTACCCATAATATGCCATTGTACAATATTATATTTGTAAAACATTAGTCGTTTGTTTATGTATGCATATTAGTATGGACCGAGTAGTGTTGTAGCTTCGTTAAGGCGACAGGTGCCATGGTGTTGTTTTTCTTGTTGTTATTATTGTTAAATGATACAGCCCCCTTTTTTGGTTACATTGTAAATCGAGTACTAACGACTCGAAACACATAGGCTGTAAACATTTTACAAACACACACTTTACACATAC
The DNA here is from genome assembly GCF_020536995.1 of Dreissena polymorpha. NCBI lineage: Eukaryota > Metazoa > Mollusca > Bivalvia > Myida > Dreissenidae > Dreissena > Dreissena polymorpha. The sequence goes on along the minus strand of NC_068366.1, from coordinate 75,745,298 downwards.
GCACGCGCACTCACACGCCAACGCACATGCACAGATGCACACACACACACATGCAAGAAGTAGAATATATTACTTTTTCAACATTTAGAGCATATACGTTTACTCTATTGCAGTTTTTCAGGGTCTTTGTTTGGACTGAATCGCCTTGTAGCTAGCTTCTTTAGTTTAGTTTCTGTTTTTCAATAATTTTGAGAACATCTTACACCTGATGATTACTTATGAATAATTACAATATATTATTCTTAGTGAGTTTTTCCTTACATGTACCTTGTTGTATCCACTTTCAAGTTTAATAAAACTGAAACCAAGGTACAAAGATTAAAATAACACTTTTTCTCCCCAAGATATTCTTCTTCATCGGAGAAGAGTACATAAGTAGGAATAAAAGGGTATGATCTTCCTTTATAACACATTTACTTTTTTAAAATGCTTGTTCAATTATATAAAATTATTATTTCTCCTATTGTACATTTTTGATAATGCTTCCTTTTTTGATTTCGCGGGAAGCGTTTTCAATTTTTCGTTTTTGACCATGTAGAGGAAAGTCTTTGCTACTGACAATTTATAAAAAAAAAATCATATTATAATCCCATCTAAATGTATAATATATTTTTTAAACTTTATTTATACAAATATTGTTACCTGGTAAATATAAAATCCGATACAACAGGCTAGACTGGATCTATTTTTAATCACTTCAGATTTCTTTCAACACTTTAAAACCACTGGAATTGAGCCATGTTTACAATCGGACCACTCGATAATTACTTTAAACTTAAAGTAACTTTCCTCATAAACCAGGTCTATGGAAACATAATAGTTCTTTACTGTCAGACATTATGTATGTACAGGAAATCAACAAAAAAATTAATGATATTAAACTTCAATACGCACTATCCATTTATAATTATCAAAATATAAACGATATTCCCGACAGTGAATTACAGTTTACGATAAGTGATCAACTTTTTCTAAAAACCCTGCTTATCGAATTAAGGGGAAAATCTATTTCATATGGGTCTTATAAAAAAGAGAAACAAAACATATAGAAAGCAAATTATTAACAAGAATTAAAGAGTTGAAAGAAAACTTCCTAGATGAAAACTCTGAAGAACTTGAACATTTGAAAACTGAAATAAAAAATATTCAGAGCACACATTTAAAAGGATACATGCTAAGATCTAAATTTCAGTGGACTTTACAAGGTGAAAAGCCATCTAGATATGTTTGTAGCCTTGAAAAAATAATGCAATAACAACATCAATATATAAACTAAAAATGAAGATGATAGTAAAATAACTGACCGAACCGGTCTCCTTAATTCAATAGCATCGTATTATCAGTCTCTTTATAAACAAAATAATGATTGCAGCAGTGAAGACTTAAAATTAAGCCAGAGTGAGTCCATTTTAATCGAAGGTATTATAACTTTAGAGTAAGCTTCAACTGTTTTAAAAAAGATGTCAAATAATAAAAGCCCAGGCAGTTCTGGCTTCAGTGCAGAATTTTATCAAATGTTTTGGAAAAAAATGGTACTTTTATTGTCAGATCCTTAAATGAAGCTTATAAGTGTGGTCATTTATCTATAACACAAACTCAAGGTATCATAACCTGTATTCCAAAGGGTAAAAAATCTTGGCTTTATATAAAAAAAATGCGTCGAATTACTCTCTTAAAGACTGTTTATAAAATTGCCTCTGGAGTAATAGCTAACAGATTTAAATTATTTATTGGCAAGTTAATTCATAACGACCAGACGGGTTTTATTAAGGGGAGATAGATAGGGGAAAATACTAGGTTAATTTATGACATTATGCACTATACTGAAGATAACGAGATCCCAGGCTTACTTCTCCTAATTGATTTTGAAAAGGCGTACGATTCATTGGCCTGGTCCTTTGTACAAAGTACACCCTATTGAAAGGGGCTGCAGGCAAGGAAATCCCCTCTCATGTTACATTTTTATCCTCTGTGCCGAAGTTTTGTTATTTGTATTGGGAAATAACAATAATATAAAAGGTATAACCATTCAGGGAACTGAACATAAATTGTCCCAGTTTGCTGATGATACTACTATTTTATAAGACGGTACCGAACAATCCCTAAATGAGACACTTACTGTTATACATAATTTTGCATATATTTCAGGCCTTAATGATAATTTTGATAAAACAAATGTTGTATGGATTGGCAAGAACAAATATAGATCATATACCATAAAAACCAAATGGAAGCTAAATTGGATGCAACAAAGCTTTAAAATGCTTGGAATACATTTCCATGTAGACCTGTCAAAAATGTTAACAATTAAATTACGATGAAAAAATTGTTAAAATGGAAAACATTCTTAAAAATCGGAAACGAAGAATTTTAACACATTAGCAAAATTGTGATTATAAAAACACTTATTGTGTCATTATTCAATCACCTGTTCATATCATTGCCCAACCCACCCATTACCATATTAAATTCAATAAAATCTTCAATTCTCAGTTTTATTTGGGATGGGCATAGTAAAATAAAGTTCACAACAATAGTTAAAGAACATAATGAAGGAGGTTTAAAAATGATCATTTTGGATGCATTTATTCCAGCATTGAAACTTACCTGGCTACAAAAACTTCAATCCTTTAGTGGAAATTGGATAGACATCACAAAACTGTATTTTGATAAGTATAAACTCTTTAATTGCAGTTATCATTACGTTTTAAATACAGCTAATAGAATTTGAAATCCTTTTTGGGTAGATGTTTAAAAAGCTTCTCACTTTATTGTAATAAATTGGATTTAAATACAGAAGAGTTTCTATATTATCCACTTTTCTACAATCCAAGCATATTAATAGGAAATAAAAGTATTTTCTTTAAGTCATGGTTTGATGCTGGAATTCATTGTATCGGGGATATATTTAAAAATGGAACCTTTATTCCTTTAGATGAAATAAATAGAATGCATAATTTGAACATAAATTCCATTCATTATACAGGGGTAAAAAAGCAATAGATGAGTTTTTGAAAAAAAATGTATCTTGTCTCACCCAACAAATTAAAAAAACTTTTTGCCCGCTTTATTACAACTTTTACTAAAAAAAGAATCTGGAGCAAAAAGACTATACATCATTATAAATAAAAACACGGGACAAAATTGTCACAAAACCAGGTTTTCATTGTGAAAAAAAAATCTGATAAAGGGAGAAAACTCAAACTGAACTTTTGAAATGAACAAAAAAAATTAACCCCCTTTGTAATTTTTTTTTAAAATCTATTTTTAGTCGTGGCGACCTTGACATTAGAGATATTGACGTGATTCTTTCGTGCAACACACCGTCCCATGATGGTGAACAAATGTGCCAAATGATTTTAAAATCTCACAATGAATGACATAGTTATGGCCAGGACAAGCTAATTTATGGCCATTTTTGACCTTTGAACTCAAAGTGTGACCTTGACCTTGGAGATATCGACGTAATTATTTCGCGCGACACACCGTCCAATGATGGTGAACAAATGTGCCAAATGATTTTAAAATCTGACAATGAACGACATAGTTATGGCCCGGACAAGCTTGTTCCGCCCGCCCGCCAGCCCGCCAGCCAGCCCGCCAGCCCGCCAGCCAGCCAGCCAGCCAGCCCGCCCGCATTTGCCAATCTAATAACCAGTTTTTTCCTTCGGAAAACCTGGTTAATAATGAACGACCATCAGTAAAAGCAAAATGGTGTACTTAACTTATTGCCAAAGGTAATGATATAGAATGGAATTTTAAGAACACATTTCGCGTGAACTATTTATGAAAATGACATGTACAATGTATAAATCCAACTTTTAAGCTGTGATAAACGGTTTAAAAAACACCCAATTTGCCCTTTGTAAGAGAATCACCGTGCGAAATGCCATTTTTTAATTCATGCGCCATGCCCCTCTGCCCTTCTAGATTAAACACTAAATATAATATATATATTTTGCAGTGTTTGACACTTACCACTCCACTCTGAGAAAGGAGTTCTTAGGACTCCCGTCTTCTGAAATTTAGGAGTCCGACCATACTTCAGGAAGTCCAAAACTGTGACACTTTTAATATACCGCATTGTTCGGGTTATAACACATGTTTACCATAAATTGTTAAATTATCATTCATGTTTGGTTTCAGATCGAAGTTCAAAGTGACTGCTGTTCAATATTTTATGTTATTTGTTACCTCAGAATACAAAATAATTATTTAACAAATGCCAGTGATATTGAAGTTAAATAATGTAAGTTTAAAAAAAATATACTATTTTCTATAATGCATTTATATGTATACTTGCTTGTTGATCCTCGGGGTTGGGTGTAAGGGCCCATAGCTTTATACATTTTCTCCATACTATTAAACATAATAAAGAAAATCTAACAACTACCACAAAGCCCCTGAAATTATCAATTGATAGTGACATGGGGTTATTTACGCACAACTGATTCACAAGCGTTTCCTTCTTAAGTGCCTTTTGACCGTACAATGTGGATTGTGTAAACAATTACAGATATTGTGCTGATTTTTATTGTGATTAGAGACTGTCCAGCGAAAGCTATTTTTTTAAAGCGAAAATATCCGAGAAAGAAAACAAAACGACCAAGATCAGGTTGATTCAGTGTTCGAGAGTTTCCCCTTTTTATACTCGCAAACACTGCGACAAGGAACCAAAATTAATAATAATAATAATTTCGGATTGTTTTGTTTTGCCGATTGTTGTATTTAAGCAGAATGATGAGTGGCATATTTGTCGGACGTTGAGAAGTGCAGAAATTCTGATCTCGCGAAACGGGATTTTGTAAAATTCAAAGTTGAGTAAAACGGACTTCCGTGTTGTTAGTTTTGAGCCCAGACACATGATTTGAGAGAACTTATAAAGAGAAAAGAGGAAAACTATTGTAAGTTACACACCAAATATCAAACCCCTGACCCGTGCGGTTTCAAAGAAGACGATTTTTGAAGTTATCGATATTTACTATGCATGTCTTTATAAATAATTTAGTCTCGGGCTGTGTAAGTCTACACGTTAATAAATTTCTTCATCCTTGGACTTGGTAGACATTTTCTAAGTGTTAGCTCCATACATATAGAGCAAGTAACCTTCAGGTACAGGCCAATTTTCACCCCAGGGATTATTAAAAAACCTTAAAACTTCGGACGAACCGAACGATCAACAAAAATGACTTCGATAAAATCCCTCCCTAAACTACTTTCACTTTAAGTCGTATTTTGGAACGGACAGAAGCAATTTCGAATTCGGTTTAAATAATAATACAGCTTATTGAATTTCAACAATAAGCTTAAATCATTTTGGAGCGAAGTTACATTGTCTAAGGGAAGCAACCTAATTGATTTGTATATCCATTGTTTTTAGCAGTAGAAAAGCACATGTTTAACAGGAACAGAAAGTAACACGTTGTCTCCTTTTTTATTTCCAAGGCAATTGTAAGTACAGGCAATTTTTAAACAAAATTTAAAATCTAAAGAATCATTAGAAAATAAAGCATGCCAGGTAGAGGGAAAGGTGCAGGACGGAAGAGGAGACAGCCATCCCCTACAACAAGGGCTGGGGCCAAGAGGGGTCGACAAGATGATGATCAAAAACATGGAGAAAGCTTGATCCTCATTGACAGGCCAGAACGGCTATCAGACACATGGGTCCTAGGTGACTCTTTTGTCAGATGGGCTGGGGGTACAGTACCGCGAGAGGGTTCGGCCATCCGACAAAGAATGGGGGGGGGGGGGGGTATAGTGGACTTAAGGCAGACGAAATCTACTCAAAATCTCAACATGGACTCTTGGCATGCAAGACACCTTAATCAATTTTTGTGCATGTTGGAGGAAATAATGCTACAAACACACACACATGTAAAATAATCCGATTACTCAAGAGGGAGATACAGTACTTGATTAACAACCTTGAACATTCATTGGTTGTTTGGACATTTATCGTACCAAGATTAACTTGGGGTGCGAAATCTGATCACCAATACATTAAGAAAATGATGACAAAAGAATGGCAATTTACGGAACTCTTTCGAAATTCATCTTATCTTTTACAAATGGTCGAGCCCTCAACATTAAGTCCATCGACACAAACACACGTGGTTTCTTTTACAAAGATAGCATACATCTCTCACAAGTTGGAAAAGAAATATGTACATTTATGCCATTTCAGACACAGCATAACAGGTTTTCAAATCATCCCAAACATATTTTGTGATGTAACACACTTTAAATGTTCCAGCCTAAATTCGAGGCTGCTGGAAATCGGATGGTGTCAGAGATACAATTATTCAAATGCAAATGAATTTTGATAACTGTGGCAATCATTAAACAGGAGTTTGCTGCTTTTCCTTTCAGAAGTTGTCTCAATTTATACAATGCATAGTTCGTAGAAATACAATTATGTATGAATGGCAGCCTCTCCTGATTTAACACCAAATTGCTTCAGTGTCGCTCGGAACAGGCGGCCTGACCGCGGAGACTTTGTTACTATTAATGGATAAAGGAGACTTATTATGGAGACTTGTTTTGGAGACTTAACTTATTTGGAGACGTATTTTGGAAATTCACTTTGGAGATTTATTTTGGAGATTCGTTTTTGAGACTTTTGAGACTTATTTAGTTTGGAGACTTTATATGGAGGAGACGTATGATCAATTGAGAATATTGAATATGGAGGAGACACAATCAGCAGAAGTAATTTAATCTTGAAATGGTTCAGCTAAACGTGACATCATCTGGTTCCCGGGGCTTTGTGATTTTTCCAAGCAATGTCTTACTCCTAATGACAAGGTCTGACCTTGATATTCATAGGGGTATGATTAGAGGCACTGTGGTCAAATAACTGCCATTCTTATACTTCTGTGTTCTATAATTTGGATTTGTACTAATAAACTGGCATTGGAAAGGAGATTTGTTTCTTAAAATAATACAGCTTATTTAATTTCAACAATAAACTTTAATTATTTTAGAGCAAAGTTACATTGTCTAGGGGAAGCAACCTACTGTAGTTGTTTTGTATATCCATTGTTTGTAACAGTAGTCTCCCCAAACCAAAGCACATCCCTTTCCTATTTCCAAGGCAATTCTAAGTACAGGCAATTTTTTCACAAAATTTACCCTCCCGCCACACCCCAATTATCCTGATATATGACGATTAAAATCCTGCCGCTGAGTTTTTCTTGTTACAGAAGCTGGCAGTTGACCTCAACGATTTCAAACTAATTTACCCAATAGTCATTCAGACCAATCTTCTTACAAAAAATCGTGAATATTCGAAATAAATATAATCTCTAGAGTATTAACAATGTACAACGGACAATGCAGAAACTATGATTTACAATGGGAAAAATGTAATCACAAAAGCTCACTGTAAGCAAGTTGTGCTCATTTGATCTAATTAGGACTCTTGCTAGGTACATCTGTGTTAGCCAGATAACGGCGAAAGGGTTTTTATTTAGCGATTTTTTTTTCAATAGACTAGGGTCATTTGCAATCAAAGTCGTTGGACTAAAACGGGTAAATGAAATTTCTTTTTTGTTGTTGCTTATAAACAATATAAAATGGACAATAAAAGTCGATTCAGCATAATAATACCTTAATAAGTATACACAATGCATCTTCTGAAAACAAACTTGCTGGCCAGACAGGGTTTACAAAGGATTAAAGCGCATAGTCCTTATGATGGTATTGTTCTAGTATAGTCTATGCTTCCGACATCACTTAGTTTTGATTTGACACTTCACACTACAAATAGACCATCTGTCTATAATCTTCCTTGTTAAGATGAACACTTACAGTTCTCACGCAGTTGTTGAAGTGTGCGGTAATGACTTGGTATTAAAAACTTCCTTCTGCAGTATGTACAAGTGAATATTAAATTACTACAATTTTAATGTGACCATAAACAAATGCAACTAAAAGTTTTCATAGACAGTGTTCGACGATGACTATTCTGAGTAAGATGTCCTTTGTGCAGACATCCTGATTTTGCGAAACAAATAAGTAAACGAAGGGATTTTTTTAATAATTCAAAGATGATTTTGCAGTAGTCCAACGGACTTCCTTGACACAAAACAAGGAGTCCGAGTTTCATTTCCAGGATTCTCGGACAACCGAACTCCCGTTAGTGTTGAACACTGTTTTGTGTAATAAAACAGTGCATTGAAGCATAGAACTTATTTATTTTTATGAAATGAAATCAACAGGTTCTTGCTGCCATAACTTTATTTTTTGCTTTGTATATTTTCTGACTTTATGGGTCATAATCGGAAAGCAAATAGAATAGAAATGTCTACCAAAAATTGACAGTTGATCGACAGTCACCATGAAAACTCACCCAACAGTGCTTTCTATTGCAGCACTGACTTAAGTACTATTGTATTGGATCTAAAAATATATTTATATTTAACACATTTGACCGTGTAATACATGTTTACTAAGTATTTGTTTTATAACGATAATAGACGTTACCAAGAAAAAGTGTCAGAATGAAAAAAGATGTCATTACAAATGCGTCTTACAATAAAAATTCAGCACTTCCATGGGCTAAGATGGTAATTGCTTTTCTTCTATCAATTAATCTTTAGTTTCTATTTAAACCACCGATTACTTTTTGCATGTGTAACATTCTGATCAGAAAAACAATATAAAAAATCGAATGACTGGTCATAAATAGACCCTTTTCACATTCCCGATTTGTATGAGTAGTATAAATTCGTTATTTTAATAGTGTTTAACAACTTGTCCTCCATGATGCTGTGGTAGAGTACTTGCCTGCAGATCTGGATGTATTCGGTTGTAATCCCGCTACTGGTCGAGTGTTTTTCTTTTCTAAAATGTTGAAATTCAAGAAATGTTTTGATAACACACATTGAAAGCAAAAATAAAACGTTTATATGTTGAAATTGGTGATCAATATTGTTATATTATACTATTTATTCGACATTTAGTGTTATTTCTTACATTTAAATATTGACATAGACTTACCGATCCAAATGAACGTCCTCGCTTTGATGACCTCGTAAGTGTAGCTCAGCAAGAGAGGTCCTCGAAGTGTTTTCTGTGGTAACTACATCGTGTATAATATTTTTTAATAGAAATTCTTCTTTTCCACCTTTATCTGCGTATTTATTTATTTTGCAATAGAAAAAGTACAACGTTTTAATAAAGTCCTCAAAAACCATGTTAAAGTCCAGGTCCCCGGAAAGATACCTATATGTGTGTGTGTGTTTATGCGTGTGTGTGCGAGCGCACACGCGTGCGTGTGTGTACGTGTTTGCGTGCGTACGTGCGTGAGTGCATGTATGTATGTATGTATGTATGTATGCATGCATGCATGCATGCGTATGTATGTATGTATGTACGTACGTATACGTATTTACATATATACATATGTGACCGTACGCGCATCTTGGTACTTCTATATTTTTTAATACAAATTCAATTAGTACGTACGTACGTACGTATGCATTTACATATATACATATGTGACCGTACGCGCATCTTGGTACTTCTATATTTTTTATACAAATTCAATTAGTGACTGCTGAGTGCAGACATACAAACATTATGGGCAATAACTCATCGAATCAGAATGATTACATTCACATGAATAACAGTGTTTTGTACTTTCATTCAAATGTTTTGAGAGTTATAGAAATGGTGAAAGTTGGAAAAGAAGAGCTGTCTCCATAGGATGACATATGCCCCCCCCCCCCCTCCACCCCCCAAAAAAAAGCTTTGATAGAAGTTATGAGCATTTTTCGAAACCTGAACGCTGATTTTGAAACCTAAATGCGGACCCTAAGTTCAAGGTCAAGGTAAAAGGGGTCAAACATTGTGTGCGTATGGTAAGGTCTTGTCCATATGCACATGCTTACCAAATATGAAGGTTATATCTGAAGTGACATAGAAGTTATGAGCATTTTTTGAAACCCTAACACAGATTTTGAGACCCAAAACTATGACGACATACCATGTTATTTCACAGTAAGTCGATATAAACTAATCCGGCATGACCATATTATTTGGGTTCCATATACGATTCCATAATATTTAAACAACACCATTTGTCCACATTAATTATATCGACTCCTTCAGTTATATCGCCATGTCAACATTTTGTTACTTGCAAGTCATCAAGATATATGCCGTCATACAGTAAACAACACAGAAATAGTTAAATTTACAAAACGGCTAAAGGATAAAATATTGTCAGAGATTTAGGCTCTTATTCCAACATGCGGATTGTTTACGTCTTGACAACATATCTTATGTCGACAAATCAACATAATTTTAGGCGTCATGCTCTTTTGAATTGACTTGCCATCGATGTTTTAGTCGACATGATGAGTTATTTTTGACGACATGACACCTTTTTCATATCATGCCGTCATAGAATGTTGACATCATCACAGTATCAGGGTGTACCATATACGTTTCCATATAAACCGCTGGGGACTTTGGTGCAGATAATTTTCTCTTTTCATCTAGATCAATTCAAACAATTATAAAGTATCGAACGCTTAAATATACCCAGTGTACATAAAGCGGACATTTGTTAAGGCTTTATGGCTACCGTGTGAAAAAGTTTTAAGTATTTAGATTCAACCGTCAATAGAAGTTCGCAATGAATTTCACTAATTATGTTTACAAAATATATATGCTACGTAACTACTTCGAAACTTTATCGTTTACGTGCTAAGCAGGCTATTGCTATGTACACATTAGGACACACCTAGAGGTGTCATCTGAAAGAGTCAATATAACAACGACTACTAGTAAACGACGATATCAGGATACCCGCCTACTAGTATACGACGATCTCAGAATACTCGACTACTAGTACACGACGATCTCAGGATACCCGCTACTGGTACACGACGATCTCAGGATACCTGCCTACTAGTACACGACGATCTCAGAAAACTCGACTACTAGTACACGACGATCTCAGGATACCCGCCTACTTGTACACGACGATCTCAGAATACTCGACTACTAGTACACGACGATCTCAGGATACCCGCTACTGGTACACGACGATTTTAGGATAACCGCCTACAAGTACACGACGAACTCAGAATACTCGACAACTAGTATACGACGATCTCAGGATACCCGCCTACTAGTGCACGACGATCTCATCATACCCGACTACTAGTACACGACGATATCAGGATACCCGCCTACTAGTACATGACGATCTCAGAATACTCGATTACTAGTACACGACGATCTCAGGATACCCGCTACTGGCACACGACGATTTCAGGATACCCGCCTACTAGTACACGACGATCTCAGAATAGTCGACTACTAGTACACGACGATCTAAGGATACCCGCCTACTAATACACTACGATATCAGGATACCCGCTACTGGTATATGACGATCTCAGGATACCCGCCTACTAGTACACGACGATCTCAGGATGCCCGCCTTCTAGTACACGGCGATCTCAGGATACCGGAAACTAAACGATACATAAATATTATGCTTAAATTTCGTATTTCTTTAAATGACATTTAATGTAAATAAACCTGAATGACACGACGTGAATGACAGGAAGATATTCCATGAAAACAAGGTCTGAATTTCTTGTAAGATTACTATATCGACAGATTGCGGGAGTCCCCGGTCTCTCTAAGGAAGCGAGGAACAAATAAAACAGGGAAACGTGCAGCAACAAGGCATTACCGCTTCTCTGTTCGGTCAGAACGTATTGTGAAACGGCATGGGATGAGTACGTGTTCGCGCAATGTTATTGCAATGCCCCGTTTATCAAAATAGTGGGTAAATACTCTACTAACGCCCTCTCAAATTGTGAACGCAATAATCTGATATAAACATACGTACGTTGGATAAATTTTATTGACTGTGTATTTAAACGGCATGTACTTTCACTTTCGATTTCTAATGCAAGGCTCAAAAATCGCAATTTGTCAATAATCGATGGATAAACGAAAATGTTCATTAAGATACACATGTATTCACCATACATGTAAAATAGTATACACTCAAGAATAAACACATTTTGTCTTCTTTTTTAAACGCACATATTATAGCGCATCTACTTTGTGATAGGGTCGACCATTATACTTAACCTCTTCCTACCATGACGTTATATTGTTATTTTGATTTCAAACTTTATTTGTCGCTTGGCCTGCACTATTTTTCATCGGTTAAATGATCGATGACAATGTAAAAAATGTACCAAAGCGTCCGGCCGTAAAATAAAAACGCACCTATAACAAATAATACAAATACTATGTACCGTTACCTAAACACGAAACACTTTAAATTCTTCCATAACTATGTAATGTATCATGTCATTAACCACTGAGGACTACCAGGTAATTCTTTCTGTGCAAGTGGATCACTTCAAATAATTATAAAGTATCGAATGCTTGAATATACCATACGTAAATAAAGCGGACATTCGTGAAAGCTTAACAGCTACCATGTGTAGAAATGTTATGTATTTACATTCAGGCTTCAATATAAGTTCTGAATGAATTCCTTTAACCATTTCTCACAAAAAAAGCAAAGTGAAAATGGCCTTCGCAACCAGCATAAAACCAGAACAGCCCGCGAGTAACTATGCTGTTTGCTGTTCATCAGTATCTAAGGGTTAGAAATGAGGACTGAAAAACTTGAATTTAGTAAGAAAGGCCTTTCATAAAATTAAACTTTCTAATGGACCACACATGCGTCAAAATACGTATAGATATATATGTGGTAAAGGGTTAACATTATGTTTACAAAAGATATATGCAACTTAACTACTTCGAAACTGCATCGTGTACTTGCTATAAGCAGGCAATTGCTATGTTCACAAAATAACACACCAAGATATGTGATCTGAGTCAATGTTCAAACGACTACTTTTGCACCACAATCATAGAATACCGGCAAATATACGATACAGACATTATCTTAAGTTTCTTTCTCATTATAATATAAATTGCCGATGAGTTAAAAATATGCATACTTCCTTGAGATCTGACAATCGAACAAACGTCGTATCTTATCTACCAGAGATTATATTAACCTTTGAAGTGTTCGCACTGGGCGATCATGTCATCTGTTGAACTGATTGTCAATAAATCGTACCTTCAATCTAGAAATCGTTCTGAACTGACTTTCCTGATTTCGTTTCGAGCTCTTCCTTAAAGGACATAACTTCCATCGGTCATCATGGGCGATCATGCCAAAGTACAACACTTTCAAATTATCGTACTGAGCGATTCCGTTATCGTACAGAACTGTCCATCGATCGTACTGATCGATTATGTCACCTTGCAGTTCTGTCCAAAATCGTACTTAGCGATACAATTATCGTACTGAACTCTCCAAAGATCGTACTGAACGATCATGTCGTCGTACAGATCTGTCCCTATCGTATGGAGCGGTTCGGTAATCGCACTTGACTGCCCATAGATCGTACTGAGATCGTGTTATCGTACAGAACTTCCATCGATACAATGCTTGCGCTGGCCATAGATCGTACAAGCGATACAGCAGTGATTGTACTAAACTGTCCGACTGTCGTATTGAGCGATACAGTGATCGTACTAAAGTGTCAATTCTTTCTGGGCGATGCAAATATTTTACCGAACAGCCCAGAAATCGTTGCAGGCGAATGTATCGTATATGGCGCCTCTGATATATTGTGAGAGCGATTGCGCCTTACAGTCCAGCGATCGTAGTAAGCGATACAATAATCGTACTAAACTTAGTTGTGGATGTGCCGCATTAATCACTTATAATTTCGAGGAGCATATTATTGGTCATATTTCTAGTAAGTTGTAACCATTTTATGTTTAGGCAAAGGCTCATAAAAAATATAATATTAACGTTATAATAAGAAACTTCAGAAAGTTTTTCGCTTTTAAATCCAACGTTTCCTGCTTAAAAATAAATAGATTTCGCAATGTTAACTTATTTGAAAGACTTTAATGTAAAGATATCTCAAAACGAACCAGCCTGAGAGTTGAGGGATTTAATGAATTATCTTATTTTTTTATTTGGATCCTGATAAGTTTAATTTTTTGGTGCACTTTCCAGTCATTGAATTAAATTTGTGAATCACATTCATCTTGTTTCCACGTCAAATATCAATCCCATACATAAATACACTCATTTTCGTATGTCATCTTTACAAATTCGCAAAGAATGTTCGTAAATCAGCGATGAACCAACATGTTTAAATCGATCACAACATTCAAACCGTACATCCGAAATCGCTGCGTTCATAGTTGGCTATAGGTGTACGCGCTTATTAAAGCTATTCAAAACTGAATATTAAAAGCGCTCATATTTCAAGGTTCGTTTCAAATGTCAATAGATTTCATGTAAATACGATTCTCACGTTGTTGGGTTCATTAAGCTTGTAGATATATAACCCTCGTGAGAGCTTTGACGCTGTATCTTATAAGGTTGCGATATACATGTAGTTTGCATTGGTAAAAAAAAATGTCGTAAATAACGTACCTGGTTATTTTTAGCGACTGATCGACACTTACTGCATCGAAATACTAATATAAATAAGAAGATGTAAACCGAATAATTTAACGGGACCTTTTTGCAGAATTTGGCATGTATTAAAGTGTTTCATTAAATGTTTTAAATTGATAAATGTAAACACCGGAACAAAAGAGTTCCATTATAAAACAAAATAAAATTAAAGAAAAAAAAGTAATCCACACCTGGGCTCGAACCACTGACCCTTGGAGTAAAAGTCTTGCGCATAAATCACTCGGCCGTCCGTGGTGATGAACACTGACTGATTTTATTCCTAATATTAGCAATCCTCGTGATGTCACAAAATATAACGATACCAACTGAACCTAATCACGGAGCGTATATCTCATCTAGAGTCCGTGACTTAAGCGATTCGCGTTTGATACTCGTTCTAATTTTCAGGTTTTCAATTTTAAATCGTCAAAAGATGCATATAATGGATATTTTAGAGCATGTTAAATGTTCACTTTTCCTAGCAAGAAACATAACTACAACGAAAATTTGCAAACCTGAATCATTATTTTTAATTTGGAAATTTATTGAAACGTGAAAATCGCCCTTTAAATGAAACATCTTATTAAATTCCATTTGTGTCCGGCGAAATCTCAGATTTATTATGCCCCCGAATCGAATGATAGGGGGTATATTGTTTTTGGCCTGTCTGTCTGTCATTGTATGTGTCTGTAACAAACTTTAACCTTGGTTAGACTTTTGCAATATTGAAAATAGCAACTTGATATTTGGCATGCATATGTATCTCATGGAGCTGCACATTTTGAGTGGTGAAAGGTCAAGGTCATCCATCAAGGTCAAAGATATGGCTTCAAAGCGGCGCAGTAGGGGGCATTTTGTTTGCCTATATATATATTATTCACACATATGGCCAGTTACGGGGTACCTCCATTCCTTTTTTTATCCGATATAAACACGAATTAAAGTATATAGGGGTACATTATATATTATTGTATATATATATATATATATAGACGTCATTTATTTAACGTCTTATACAAGGAAATATATAGCAAACTTAATTGCAAGGTATATAAAATTTTAATTTAATACGTGATTGTGATTTTCGATTTAAGACCTTATTGTGAAATTTGATTGCATTACCTGCCCTACCCCCCTACATAGTAATTTAAGGTGCCTAAAACGCAGGGATGTATACAGACCCCGTTTTTTATATTGACCACGTAAGTATAGTCTGAAAACTACCAAGACTGCGTAACTGGCACTATGTATTAGTATATATATATTATTTTATCATATGTGTTACATTACATTAAAGTGCACTATAGCTGTAGCGTAGCATAGATTTGAAAACAAGAGATATGTTTGTCAGAATATATAATATATCTATCTCTATATATAAATAAAATTTTCCAAAGATTTGGAGGCCAGTACTTCATTTCTGCCTACAACTTAATCTTCCTATGTGATCAACCTAAAATACTCAAATCATACACATAATATACGATAATATAGTATTTAATTATGAAGTATCCCTAGAGAAAAGGGTTTTCACACCAAAATTTGCTATTAAGTTTTTATTTTCATCTTCTAAGCATTTGAGTACTAGTAGGCAACAATGACCAATGTAACATGATGCATACAAATCCTCCCATTCACTTAGTCTGATTCCATGATGATTTTTTTCTAAGCATAAAATCTGTTTTCATTACCCACAGGTCTTTTGATTAGCAAAATTAAATGAAATAAAAAATCAACGAGTTAATTTCAATGTTGATATATTTGTAAAGCAGATATGCACTATTTTTTCTTAGCAGCTTGCTGCTTCGTGTTACCCGTCAATTCTTCTGCAGGTTCCCCAGGAGGTGGTCTTTTGTATAAAATATGGTCTTCAGGCCTAGAACATGAAAACCAAAATGTGCCATTAATATGCATTGACTTATTATAACAATAAGAAAATAGCCTTCATAAAATCCATTATATATTTTTAAGTAGATGTTGACGTTCTTATGTAAAGATACTTGTGCATTTAGTTATGTGTTGTTTTTTTTGGCACGGTGGGTGGGGTATGTTTTTTTACTGTTTCAAAACAATTTTGGGCTAAAAAGCTCACAATTTGCAATCTCACTTTGTATAACCATGACAGTATAGCATATGGTAACTTAGAATTATCTTTTGCACAAATAAACAATGCCGTAAACAGTAAAACAATCAATACCATCAATAAGAATTGAAAATTATGTACACAATATACTTCTGACATGATTTTTTGTGTCAATTAATTGCATGGTTAATCGAAATAGGATCACACCAAATAAGGACATAAATATTGGCATAGGTGCTAAAGAATATTAATATACAAATGACTTGAAGTTACACTTAAGGATTTTGAGCACAAGCATTGAGTGATAAAACCCCCATTAAATTTAAACATGTCAACATATTTTAATTCGAAAACTATGGAAAAAGTGTGTCAGCTTTGACTTGAAAAACAATAAGCATGTCTAATTGAATATAAAACACTACATGCATGTTTATTTTTACATCAAAAACCCAACAGGAGTCTCATTATTTGTGTGGAACAATTAAATAACATATCATTTTTATAAACAAATACATTTCCTATATAATGCCATATGTTTGCATGAAAACTGAATTTATGTTTCATTTGCTATGAAAAAGTAGCATTTCACGTCTAGTTTTTGTGTGGACAACTAAATGTATGTCTGGTAACTCTAGTTGCCTGAGTGAATAACTAAATGTATGTCTCTTGTTTTTGTGAACAACTAAATGTATGTCTCTGTTTGTGTGTGAACAACTAAGTAATGGTCACATTACCAATCGAACAGGATGGGAAAGTTTTTCAGTTCTTCCTCTGTGTAAGAGTCGAGAGACCTCGGTACGACCATTATCTGTCGTATAACATCTGTAACGTTCTCCAAAACTTCTGAGGGCACCCTCTACAAAGTGGCAAACAAAGTCATGATCATGATCAACAAAGTCATGGTTGTGATCAACAAAGTCATGGTAATGAACAACACAGTCATGCTAATGAACAACAAAGTCACAGTCATTGTCAACAATGTCATGGTCATGATCAAATAAGTCATGGTAATGATAAACAGTGTCATGGTAATGATCAACAAAGTCATGGTCATGATCAACAAAGTCACGATCATGATCTGTGTCAGATCAACAAAGTTGTGGTAATGATAAAAAGTCATGATCATGATCAACAAAGTCATGGTCATGATCAACAAAGTCATTGTCATGATCAACAAAGTCATGGTCATGATCAACAAATTCATGGTCATGATCAACAAATTCATAATCAGGTTCAATACAGTCATGATCAACAAAATCGTGGTAATGATAAAAAAGTCATGATCATGATCAACAAAGTCATGATCATGCTCAACAAAGTCATCATCATGATCAACAAAGTCATGGTAATGATAAACAAATTCATTGCCATGATTAACAAAGTAATGGTCATGTTAAACAAAGTCAAGATCACTTTCAACAAATTCATGATAAACAAAGTCATGATCAACAAAGTTATGGTCATGATCAACAAAGTCATGGTCATGATCAACAAAGTCATTGTAATGATAAACAATGTCATGAACATGATCAACAAAGTCGTGGTAATGATAAACAAAGTCATTATCATGATCATTAAAGTCATGGTATTGATAAACAATTTTATGATCATGATCAACAAAGTCAAGATCATGACTTTTTTCTTAGATAAAAGTTGTAAAGGCTTCATTGCCAACCCTAAGATACTGATGAGCAGGAAACAGATTTTACCTTAACAGACAAGTTCTTCTGTCTGTATGGTGTTTGCATATAGCTATGTTCACTTTGTTTCTGAGCAGGAAAGGGTTAAGAGCTAATAAGTCACACATCAATTCATTAATTTAAGTTTTGTTATGGACACCCAAAATCTTAATTAACTGATGCAGGTTATATATTTTGTCTCAGTCTGTCTTTTAGAAAACATAAAAAAGCTAGCAGTTCACAGAATATGTTGTTGATGGTGATTGGATTTAATTACTACACACATTTATACAGAAACTTTCAGTTGGATGCTTTTGTCAGAAACACAATGCCCCCTATTGCGCCGCTTTGAAATAAAATTTCAATATAGGATTAGAAATTATCTCCCTTTTAAAGCTTATTACTTCCCTTGGATTGTTTTTTTTAACTTTTGACCTTGAAGGATGATCTTAACCTTGACCTTTCACTACTCAAAATGTGTAGCTTCATGGGATACACATGCTTGCCAAATATCAAGTTGCTACTTTCAATATTCAAAAAGTTATGAACAAACTTTAACGAAGGGTAAAGTTTTAGGAAAGAAAAATACAATATTTGACCTTTGACCTTGAAGGATGTCCTTGACTTTTCACCACTCAAAATGTGCAGCTTCATGAGATACACATGCATGCCAAATATGAAGTTGCTCTCTTCAATATTGCAAAAGTTATCAAACTTTAACCAAGGTTAAAGTTTTGGGACAGAATGACAGACAGGCCAAAAACAATTTACCCCCTCTTCTTCGAAGAAGGGGGCATAAAAAGGAACCCAACATTCATTGATTTAAATTGAAGCAGAATCCTGCTTTTTGATGCAAGCTTTTGGAAAAATTATCACCTTTGAATGCTGCAAATAATCTAACTTGCATCATTTTGATGCAAATGTTACCAAGAAGCTAGCTTTTAAATTTATTTTATACCAAACAAATTGTGCTTTTCACATGTTTTTTTTTAACTTAAGTTTATGCAAAACATCATTTTTCAAGCAAACATAGCATTTAAAAAATATGCACTAATAAAAAACTCTGCATTTCAGTATTTTGACCCCTAAAAGTTTCTCTTGACCTCAGAAAATGTCATGGAGTCATTTTACTTCTTACTTTTAATCAATTGAAATCCCTGCGAAAAATAGGACGTTATCTGCAACTTTATAACAATTGCTCAACAACTTCTCAATTATCTATAGGGGACAACTGTGCTACAGCCACTAAACGAGCCTATTGTCATCCTTTCAGGTAGGTTTCAGTCACACAGAGCCAAGTTCTTGGATATATAAGCTTAATGCATGTGCATAAAGTCTGCACAGGCTAGTCAGGGATGACGATTTCCGCCTTTGACTGGATTTTTGTAAAGACTTCTTAAAAAATAATCATGGATATGCAGAAAGCCCAGATTGTACAGAATTGAGTATTCAATAATATGCACTTTGTAAACTTCATGAATAATTTCTAACTAATGCAGTTAATATAAATTTTGAAAAGTCCCCAAACCATTACTGGCCACAAGGTGTCGGACACTCTAAAGAATTACTGGCTTGCTTTCAAATTTACTGGCAAGTCAACTACAAATAGTACTTAACCTGGACGTAACCAAGAGGTCCAGTATTCTGTAAATTATTCCAAAGATTATTATTTTGCGAAGATTGATGTTATACCATAATTATGCAGCCTTCTTGCCGTTTAAAAGAACATTGTCGAAGAGCTGAAAGACATTGCAAAAACTTCTCTAGCTTCATATGAGCCTTGTTCTGGGGAAACTTGGCTTAATATGTGCGCATGAAGTGTCATCCCAGTTAAGCCAGTGAAGTCTGCACAGGTTTGTCAGGGACGTTTTTGTGCTTTTATGGTGTTTGTTTTTAATGGGAGTCTCTTTGAAGCCGCAACCTGCACAGGCTCATCTAAGATGACGCTTTACTCACATGCATTAAACTCCCTGTTCACAGAACAAGGCCGATACATATATGTATAGCTATATTACCTCGTCTGGATACAGATGAAGTCTCCTCATGAGGGTAGGCCGCAGCAGATTCTTGGGCCCTGCGCGGTATACTGCTTTGTGCATAACCTGCAATAGTTTGGGATATTTTTTTGCATTCAATACATTGGAGCCATTTTCTGAGAAAAGGAATTTAATGCATGTGCGTAAAGTGGGGTCCCAGATTAGCCTGTGCAGTCCACACAGGCTAATCAGGGACGACACTTTCAGATTTTATATTTTTAATTTCAAGAAAGTCTCTTTTTAGCAAAAATCAAGTATAGGCAGAAAGTATTGTTCCTTATTAGCCTGTGCTGACTGCACAGGCTAATCTGGGAGGACACTACGCACGTGCATTAAACCCCTTTTTCACAGAGCACAGCCCATTTTATTTTCCTCTTCAAAAAATGTAAGTATGTGAGGGTCAAGGGCATCACACTCTACACCGTACACAGTTTACTAGAATGGTGTGCATATAACACAACTTTTAATATGTTTTTCCATCAATAGCTTGTATATGACATTTGAATGGTTAACGTTCTGCTTTAAAATCTTCATTGCAGGCTGTTTTTGACTACACATTTATGCTTATTACAATTTCAGAACGGCAAAACCATGCCGTTTTGGGGAGTTTTATGACATAAGAAATACAAGTTGAATCTATTACCATTGATATGAGCAAACACAGAGACTGCATATGTGGTATGTTTTTAATTATTTTTATTATTCTATATTCTGAGAACTGTTCTCAAACCTTGGTGGGATCTACATCATGAAGTTGCCAGGCTGTTGTTCTTGATTTACCACCTGCAAATCTGAAAACAAAATGTACTACTTTTAAATGAATGTGAAATTTGACAATTATTCCGACTTGACAGTGATGTTTTTATCCTTGCAGTCAGATATGAATCAACAAGCAAGAATAAACACGACAGGCCCATTATCAATAATTCATTATTTTTTTTAACATACTGCAGCATACACATGCAGCGATTTTTTTCCTTCTTTAAAAAGTACCTGAAAACGGGCTTTCCCAATTAGGAAAAAAATACAATTTTCCCGATTGCTGTCAAAAAATACCAAATTGAAGGTTTGAATTTGTTTTTTTTTTAAAATAAAATGCAACATTTAGTTAGTTTCTTTATGCAGCTATATATGGCTTGAACCAAATTTAATATAATATTGACATCTTGACAGCACTTTGTTATCAATTTTTAAAGTTTTTGGGCGCAAAACATCAAATACACCAATACCCCAATATGAAGACTTCACAAGGTGAATTTTCGCAATTTCAGGGGTTTTCGCGCACATATTTTAACGATTCTCTTTAGTCTGAACTTAGGGCATGACCTTTACCCAAGGGTTGACATGTCATCACCTTATGATGAACATTTCTGGTAATTGTTTTGAGAATTTCATGATGAATAAAGGAGTAAAGATAAGCTGTAAGTTGCAGAAATTGAACATTTTACCTGATTATTAACTTTGACCTGACCTTTACCTATAATTGTGACTCTGACCTTTGAGCTAGAGGCGTTCTTGCTACACACAGCACATTTTCTTTTCATCATAAAGAACTGTTGTTAGTTATTTTAAAATTGAATGATGAAGCAACAGTCCCCCCCATGCTGTTTTCTGGACAAATTTGACTTTGACCTCTAATTTTGACCTTGACTTTGAGTTAGACAGACAGGCTTTACATGTGACATTTGGAATATTTGTGGATAAGTTATTTTAATCATGAACAATGAATCACACAGTTAAAGACCAGACATGGCATACTTTAGTTTTCAATGTTTAAAAGGTTGTCATGGTTTTGGTGGACACACAGACAGACAGTCCGAGCACACAGACAGACAGTCCGATGGGACACACAGACAGACAGTCCGATGGGCCACACAGACAGACAGTCCAATGGGACACACAGACAGACAGTCCGATGGGACACACAGACAGACAGTCCGATGGGACGCACAGACAGACAGTCTGATGGGACACACAGACAGACAGTCCGATGGGACACACAGACAGACAGTCCGATGGGACACACAGACAGACAGTCTGATGGGACACACAGACAGACAGTCCAATGCACAAAAGGACCAGTAGGGGTATAACATAAATAAAAATAATGCATGACATATGAATATATATTAAATACATTAATAAGAAACATCTTTGTTTGAATATTATTTATATTATATTTGGCTATATACCTTTGCCTATAGATGTAACATGTGAAAATCAATGTAAAAAAAATTGTTATCAAGGACACAATTTGAAGTAATTTTAACAAACCTTACATTTGTTAGCAAGTACACAAACTGAAACAATATTGTAAATTTCAAAGTGCTGATGTTCACCTGGTGTCGTAATCAAAGCTATGCTTTCTCCACAGCTCCTCTGCCATGGCCACATGCTTTGTGTTGATCACCACAACGTGGTCACCCACATCCGCTAAATAAAGAACATTAAATGAGCCTCTAGTCAGAAAAATGAGCTTAATACATGTTTGTAAATTGTCATCCTCAAAAATGTTACCACAGAATCAAACAGTATATAACATGGCATACTGCCATTTGTCAAATAAACAAATTGCTGCAGATAGGAACTTTTAGTTCAGGAAAATTATGTTGGGTTAGGGGAAGCCATGTTGTTGTTTTTTTATACTTATTTCTTAATTTTTTTATATATAAACGTGCTGTTTCATTATTTTATCAGGCTTGTCTTCACTAAAACAAACATACAGAAACATGACAGAGGGCCAGAGGTGCTCACCTGAGACTCCAGGGAACTGATCTCAGCATTTTTTTTAATGTTTCTAAAAACCATGATATTCAAACTTGGCCAAAATTTCAACGAGAGAGTTAACAAGGTTTAACTATTAGGTATAGCCATAAATGGTAAAATGCCCAGCCCGTATGGCTGTCATGTTTTTCAGGAACCATTTTTGAACTCAGCCTAGATATAATTAGAACAAATCTTTTGACCAAGTTTCATAAGGATTGGACCATAAATGTGACTCCTACAGAGTAAACTAGGTTTTACTTTACCCATTTAAGAAAAAATGCACTACCCCCTAGTGGCCATGTTTTTCCACCAACCAGGAACCATTTTTAATGTCAGCCCAGATATCATAAGAACTCATTTTCTGACCAAGTTTCATGAAGATTGGACAATAAATGTAGCCTCTAAAGATTTAACAAGGCAAATATTGACAACACACAACAGACATCGACAAAAGACAATCACAAAAGCTCACCATGAACATGCTCAGGTGAGCTAAAAACAGACACATTATATAACAAGAAACCGTAGGAGACAGGTGATGCTCCCCAAAGTGTTTTTTTGTCACAATATTGCACTATATATTCAGATAAAAGGAAACGTCTTGAGGGGCATAACTTTGCACAAAATAATACTAAGGATGGTTTAGCAACTTAAAAAATTCAAAGGGCCATAACTCTCTCAATAAATCATCTAACCAGAACCCACACATAACATGCACATCTCCTCAAGGTAGTTCCCATAACTTCCCATAAAGCTTCATTGAATTCCAGTCAGTATTGGGGAGAAATAGCCCGGACAAGAATTGCACTTTATGTACAGTTTATAGAAAATTTCAAAGGGCCATAACTCTGTGAAAAATTATCCGACCATAACCGGCTGATAATATGCACATCTCCTGTTGGTAGTGAAGCTTCCCATAAAGTTTCATTAAATTCCAATAATAAGTTGCTGAGAAATAGCTTGGACAAGAATTGCACTATATTTACAATGGAAAATTTGGTAGTGAAGCTTCCCATAAGGTTTCATTGAAGTCCAGTCATTAGTTGCTGAGAAATAGCCTGCACAAGAATTGCACTATATGTACAGTTAATGGAAAATTTCAAAGGGCCATAACTCTGTGAAAAATCATCCGCCCAGAACCCGCTGATGATATGCACATCTCCTCTTGGTAGTGAAGCTTCCAATGAAGTTTCATTGAATACCGGTCATTAGTTGCTGAGAAATAGCCCGGACAAGAATTGCACTATATGTACAGTTAATGGAAAAATTCAAAGGGCCATAACTCTGTGAAAAATCATCAGACCAGAACCAGCTGATAATATGCACATCTCCTCTTGGTAGTGAAGCTTCCCATAAAGTTTAATTGAATTCCGGTCATTAATTGCTGAGAAATAGCCCGGACAAAAATTGTGCAAGGATTGACAGACACACGCACGGACAGACGAAGCAGCGACTATTATGCTCCCCCCAAAATTTTTTTGGGGGAGCATAAAAATCATAGGAAATTAGGGAGTAAAGAATATAATTGTCAAATTTCATGTGACCAATATTCCAACTCAGCCTAGATCTTGTCAAGATGAACATTCTGACAACATTTTCACAAAGATTGAGCAATAAATGATGCCTCTAGAGTGATAACAAGGTATTATAAGGGTTTATCTTATGAACTAGTTTTTTGATACACTTGTGGCCCCTTGAGTGACCTCAACGCACAGCAAACATTGGAGACCCCAGACCCCGTCATAAGTTGATCACAATAGCTCACCTTGAGCATTTCTCAATAAGCCAACAGTAGTCAATGCAATGGAGTAAAAATTAATAGGTTTAAACTAAATCTATAATATCTGACACTGCAGGTGTACACTATATTTCTATATAATCTAACACAATACGTTATCATGAAGGACTTCTGACATAGGGTGATCCCAACATCTTGAGCACTTTATGCTCAGGTGAGCTAAAAAATATCTAAATGCGCCGAAAACTACAACTACAATATCTTACAGAGTGGATGATACAGTGGTTTATGTCTTCCCTCCAGGTACATGCAGATTTTCTCTGCTGATCTGAATGGGCACTGGTACTTAGAATCAAACAGCCACCATGTCCTGGCCATCGTGGACCATTGCTTCAACAGAACAAAACATTTCATGCATCAACTTTTCAGTTACAGTCCCCCAGCTGAATTGCCTTCTATTATTATACTAACGAAGGGCCATCGCAGACCTTTTCCTGATCATTTTAGGAAAAAAGAAAATTTAGGAATTGGGAATTTTTCGTGCGAAAAGTCCACTATTTTGGAAAAAAATAATTTAAAGTAACTGTTTATTATAATTAAAATTAGAAGAACACTATAAAATAAAATAAAAGAGTTTTAATCAAACCACTTGGAACGCAAATGACCCCAGTCTATTAACAGACTCGTTCAATAAAAACCTGTTTCGAAGTGCTCTGTCATAGCTTAAACACATGTACCTAGCATGAGTCCATATTAGATCAAATGAGCACAACTTGCTTACAGTGAGCTTTTGTGATTACATTTTGCCGATTGTTAATCATCGTTCCTGCATTGTCCGTTGTCAAAATGTACATTGTTAACACTCGAGATAATAGATTTATTCCAATATTCATGTCACATTGTAAGAAATCGGTCTAAATAACAATTGGGTAAATTACAAAACAGCGTTCAAAAACTAGATTGCTTTGTCAAATTAAATAAAAAGTTCCTGAACTTTTTAGAAGGTACATGTTAACCAAATCCTCACTAAACTTGATCAGAACTCTTTCTGATGGTATATCTGCTGAGTTTAAAAACGGTTCTGAATCTGGTCTACTGAAAAATATGAGTGCCAGTGAAAATTTCAAGCGCCCCGGGGACTCTGATTTCGAAATTTAAGGGGCGCTTAAATGGCCTGGGGAAGACCCTGTTCTGGTCTACTGAAAAATATGAGTGCCAGTGGGCTTAGACATTTTCCTTATGTGGGTGTTATGAATTTTTGTGAACAATCTAGAAATCCAATCTTTTGCCAAATCATAATTCTCTTCTTTGAAACCGCAAGGGTCAGGATTTTGATATTTGGTGCGTAACTTAAAATAGTTTTTCTCTTTTCTTCTAATAAGTTATCTTAAATAATGTGTCTGGGGTCAAAACTAACAACACGGAAGTCTGTTGGACTCTTTCAAAATTATTTTAGAATTATAAAAAATCTTTCCGGTCTGATCGTTGACTATTGGGTCATGCGAGTTGTGTATCGTGTTATTTCTTAAAATTTGACCCAGCATTTGTAAAAATATTACAAGATACATACATTCCGAGAAAGGCAATTCTTTTCTGCGTTGAATAAGACCAAGTTCATGGAAATCGCTGCTCAATTGATGAAGTAATGGCTGTTCAAAGCGATGTACCCTGTTTTCGGGTGATTTACCTTGTTATATATATATTTGATAGTGAAAAAGTTTTTTCAAGGAAGTTGATTTTTCGTTATAATTTGATTATTTTTCATTCAAAATGATGTTTTTACTAATAAATATCATAGCCACACGCTAACCACCTGTGGTAACGACCAATCCTGATGATCAACAAGCAAGCATATATATAAATGCATTATACAAAATAATATTTTTTAAACTTACAATAATTAACTTTAATATTTATGTCATTTGTTAAATAATTTTGCAATCTAAAATAACAAATGACAACAACTATTGAACAGCAGTCACTTAGAACTTCGATCTGAAATCAAACATGAAAGACGATTTATCAAGGGATGTTTAACATGTGTTATTACCCTCGGTATATAAAAAGTGTCATTATTTTTGGACTACATGAAGCATGATCAGACTCCTAAATTTCAGAAGAAGGGAGTCCACAGAACTCCTTACTCAGAATAGATAGTGTCGAACCCTGATATTTTGTTAATGCCAAAACTGCAAAAAATCTAAACTGATAAACGTATAATAATAAGTTTAAAACTCCAAATTCTATTAATATTCCATATTCCCATCTAGGGCAAGCAAGTTATCTGGATGAACAAACCCAAGGAGAACATCATGTATCCAGGACGAACGTACACAATACCAACTCTTTCATTCATTTTGAGTATCAATTATTATGGTAATCTCCGAGGCATAAATCAATCACAAATAAACACGTTTCATCATTAATTGGTGTGCATATAGTCTATTAGTATAAACTAGCTCTGAATAAAAAAAAATCTGAAATTATCCGAATAATAAACAATCGGGTAATATTGCATTTGTCGAGAGTTATCACATAATTTCGTGAGTAAATTATAAAGGTTTTAATTTGCAACGCAGATACATACTATAACACGGTTTCGGCTCATAACTTTACATTTATCGTTTACTTAAAACCAGGATCGTGTGTTCATGTCATAAAGTGACTCGTGCGTTTATATACTTGTTAAAATGTTTAACATGACTTTGCAAACGGTGCATATGTAAACAAAGCCTCTTGCAGTATGTACGAATATAATGTAATTTTTATATTCTTTCTGTAACATTGTTGAGTATATTTTATTCCTTATCATTATTTTCGTGTATTTTATTTTAATTGCTACACGTGTTATATATTGTTAAGACTTTTATTTTCAACGAATATCCTCACGAACCGGCATTTACGTCGCGTCTGCAAATTATCATGGCCGCTCCGTATCAACTCCGCTGTCAAATTTTTGGACACGAAAAAGATGTTCGCGCGGTTACGCCAGCACTTATTCCAGATAATTCTGTAATTTCTGGATCTAGAGATGCTACGGCCAGGATATGGGTACCAGAAGAGTAAGTCAAAGTGTCATTTAATTTAAGAACATGACTCAATAAGCAGTATTCTGGATGAGTAGGCTTGTTATTTCCCCCACCCACTATAATTCAAGATTAACTCCAATCCATTAGATAATGACTGTTAAACAAAGTTATCTTTTAAGAGTCAGTTAAACAAATCAATGTGGTATCAATGTAAAAACACGTAGTTAATAAGTTAATCCTTGGATAGATATTTTTGGTGATTTTGTTATTTGTACTTTCATATTTGAAATGAAAAGTGGCATCGTTTTTGTATATTCATACTTTTCAGAGTAAAATAGACTTAATATATTTAATATAAATGATGTCAAAACATGTGATAACATCTTTTTATGTAAACATCAAATTAAGGCAAACTTATTTACTTATCAAATTAGTTGAGTATAATAGAACACCCACTA
The DNA here is from genome assembly GCF_020536995.1 of Dreissena polymorpha. Taxonomy (NCBI): domain Eukaryota; kingdom Metazoa; phylum Mollusca; class Bivalvia; order Myida; family Dreissenidae; genus Dreissena; species Dreissena polymorpha. Next base: position 75,716,976 of record NC_068366.1, on the reverse strand, counting down.
GCTAAAGAAACTTCAGCCAACCCCATATCGAAAGTCAACCAGAGTCGTATCATATTTATGTCACGCTATAAATCAAAGACATTTCATTTTCTTGTATACATTTCTACATATATTGGTCAATGAATATAAATTACTGCATCGGGGCATATTTTAAGATTCAAATGTTTCAAATGCATCTCATAATAGATGAAAATAACTCTCATCAGCCTGAAATTCACAATTTTGACGCCATTGTCGCTTTGTCATGTGATGAGTTTTCATTTTGATACTTTCGATTAGACCTTGACATTTTTTGCTGAAATTGTAAACATTACTTTCGTTTTCTGAAATCTATTATTTGTGATTAACAACTGACGTCTGGTGGTTTAAAAGACTGATTTCAAAGTGAATCAGGTAATTTTAAATATTTTTTACTTTGAGTTTGTATTTACACTACAATTTGTTTACAAAACAAGCAAGAATAATTCAAAATACTGGGAAATGTCATTCTGCATTTGAAAACACTTGAGCACATGGTATGTTACTAAAAATAGGAATAACGTCATATGAGCGTGAAATCTCGGGAGATTCGCATTTCAAGCATGTCTGTTGCATCGCTGTTTTTCTCTATATGTTAGATTAGAAAAGATAAATGTTAAATGTTTAAGATAGTATTTTGTGAAAGAATATATCAGTTTAATGTGAAATATTTTGTCCCTGGTCAATTTCCTTTCTAGTGTATTCCATGTTGTCCTTGCTCCCTGTGTATCCATTACTACGGCTCTAGCTTGTCTCTTGTTTTCTTTTGCCCTCCTGCAGGGCTCGACATTAACTTGTGAAGCCACTTGTCCACTCGGACAAGTAGACCATAATTTCACTTGTCCTGACCAAAAAGCAACTTGTCCTGACCATTATATCTTTATTCTGCTCAGTACTTTGCCAGATAATGAAATAATACAAAATGCTCAAATCATAAAGACTTGAATCGTTCAAATTACATGTAAACATAATTGTAGGCAATTTCAATACAAAAAGAAGTGACTAGAATAACAGGAAAACTCAAGATTATAGATTTTTAAACATTATACAAAGCCATAATACCTGACAAAAACTTGTGTATTGCCAACATCAAACAGAAAATGTTAAAAGTGATGTATATGTACAGTACTTAACTGATATTTAAAAAAAAATCATTCTATACATAGGGAGGACGTCACTACGTTAATTGTCTGTAAGATCGGTGTGTACCGGTGTCGTAAAATGGGTATTCTTTACAAGGGAGAATATTCTTGTTATCTTGGCAAAGAAAACAATGTTAATGGTTGCTTCCCTTGTGAACAGTTCAGTGTAGTACATGTATCACATGGAACTATCGGAATATCTCGGACTTCGACGATTAAACGTATACAAAATATACTCGGAAAAGTTAAGTGATATCTCCACAGAAATAATGGCTTTAAAGGCATTTTTTCTAAGTTATACAATTATAATGACCACTTGTCCTGTCGGACTAGCAAATTTCTATATTAACTTGTCCGGACTAACAATTTGGTTGTCCCGGACAGTCGGACTACCTTTAATGTCAAGCCCTGCCCTCCTGACTTCTGCTTGGATCATGTCGCCGCTCTCTTTCTTGTCTGCTTGGCACCACAGAAAATTAATTGAAAATTGAGGATGCTCTTTGCATTTATAAAGAGGAGATATATTTACCAATGGTAATGGGGGCTATATAGGAGTCAATTTGTCGGTCAGACCGACACTTGGTCTGTCCCGAAAGCTTGTCTGGGCCATAACTATGTTGTTCATCGTGAGATTTTAAAATCATTTTGCACATTTGTTCACCATCATTGGACGGTGTGTCGCGCGAAAGAATTACATCGATATCTCAAAGGTCAAGGTCACACTTTGAGTTCAAAGGTAAAAAATGGCCATAAATGAGCTTGTCCGGGCCATAACTTTGTCATTTATTGTGAGATTTTAAAATCATTTGGCACATTTGTTCATCATCATTGGACGGTGTGTAGCGCAAAAGAATTACGTCAATGTTATCTCAAAGGTCAAGGTCACACTTTGAGTTCAAAGGTCAAAAATGGCCATATATGAGCTTGTCCGGGCAATAACTATGTTGTTCATTGTGAGATTTTAAAATCATTTGGCACATTTGTTCAACATCATTGGACGGTCTGTCACGCTTAAGAATTATGTCGATATCTCAAAGGTCAAGGTCACACTTTGAGTTCAAAGGTCAAAAATGGCCATACATGAGCTTGTCCGGGCAATAACTGTGTCGTTCATTGTGAGATTTTAAAATCATTTGGCACATTTGTTCACCATCATTGGAAGGTCTGTCGCGCATAAGAATTACGTCGATATCTCCAAGGTCAAGGTCACACTTTGAGTTCAAAGGTCAAAAATGGCCATAAATGACTTTGTATGGGCCATAACTATGTCGTTCATTGTGAGATTTTAAAATCATTTAATCACTATCATTGGACGGTGTGTCGCAGGAAAGAATTATGTCGATATCTCAAAGGTCAAGGTCACACTTCAGTGATTTTTTTCCTTCTTTATAAAGTACCGGTAAACGGCACTTTCCCAATTACGAAAAAACTACAAATTTCCCAATTGCTGTCCAAAAAATTCCCAATTTAAGGTAAAAAAAACAAAAAAACATTTTTTTTTTTTTTTGGAAAATGCAACATTTTGTTAGTTTCACTATGCAGCTCTATGGTTTGAAGTTTGAACCTAGGTTAATATAATATTGACAGCTTGAAAAAACTTAGTTATCAATTTCAAAGTATTTGGGAGCATGAAATCAAATACACCAATTTTCAATTTCAGGGTTTTAAGACTCGATTTTCCCAATTTTCAGGCTTTCACGACTCAATTTTTCCCAATTGGACCGGTACGGGTACTTTTCCCAATTGGACAAAAAAAATCGCTGCACTTTGAGTTCAAAGGTCAAAAATGGCCATAAATAATAATGGCATAATAATTCTTAAAAATCGCTATAAATTAGCTTCTCTTGTTTTGTGACGACAGCATGCAAAATAGTCTGTGTCAATGCGGTACGTGGGGGTATACGTCACATCTGTGACAAAGCTCTAGTTTAATAGGGTAGTAAACACACAGCCATTAAGAATTGTTTAAGGTAGAAAATCCAAACAGTGAATTTGTTATGTTGAATTTGATGTGTTTTCCTTTAATTAACATATTATATTATTATTAATCAGATAATTCGATATCTGTTTACGACAAAGTGTGTGGAGTTTATAATGTAACAAATCAACACTTAAAATAATTTGTGGCTGTTTAGCACATCAGTTTCTGGTTAAATATTAGGTTGAAAAAAAATCATTTGAGATCTCATGCTGCGTTGTAGTCCTAGATTGAAAATGACAAGAACACGAGTTTGGCCTTATTAAGTGACTTTTTTGTGCATGCGGGTGATGTTTATATTTCTGAAACAAAATGTGTAAACATTGCATTTTTATGCCCCCGGTAGGGTGGCATATAGCATTTGAACTGTCTGACCGTCCGTCCGTCGGAAAACTTTAACATTGGCCATAACTTTTGCAATATTGAAGATAGCAACTTGATATTTGGCATGCATGTGTATCTCATGGTGCTGCACATTTTGAAAGATGAAAGGTCAAGGTCATCCTTCAAGGTCAAAGGTAAAAAATATATAATCAAAGGGAAGTAACAAACTTTATAGGGAGATAATTTCTATTTATCATTTGGCAGGTACAGATCATTTTTACAAGGGAAGTTATATTTTTTAAAGGGATATAATCAAAAACAAAAATAAATAAATCAAAGCGGTGTGGTAGGGGGCTATGTGTTTCTGACAAACACATCTCTTGTTTTAACTATAATACTTACCTTTTAATGAATTGCTGTTGTCAACTTCAATATGTTGTCAATTTCTAACAATGCCAATGGCAGAATCTATAGGAATTAATGCAACTGTAGAGAGAAATTACATTTATTGAGGAGTCAGCCAAGACAGGCTACATAGTTAAAAAATATTGCCCCTTTTTAGCTAACTTACTTTTGTTCAAAGAGCTAGAAAAAATTTCATTTTTAATTTTCAAGTAAATCCAAAACATTACCACAAAAATGATCGAGAAGCTACCTCTCATTTAATTTCCATTTAACTTTATTTATTTTTATGCCCCGGTAGGGTGGCATATAGCAGTTGAACTGTCCGTCAGTCAGCATGTCAGTATGTGTGTATGTGTGTATGTCAGTCTGTACGTCCGTCCGAAAAAAACACTTTAAAGTTTGCCATAACTTTTGCATTATTGAAGATAGAAACTTAATATTTGGCATGCATGTGTACCTCATGGAGCTGAACATTTTGAGTGGTGAAAGGTTAAGGTCAAGGTCAAATGTCAAATATATGGTGTCTGTCCGTCCGAAAAATTTAACATTGACCACAACTTTTTCAACATTGAAGATAGCAACTTGATATTTGGCATGCATGTGTATCTCATGATACACATGCAAATTTTGAGTGGTGGAAGTTCAAGGTCAAGGTCATCCTTCAAGGTCAAAGGTAAAAAAATAAATAATTTCAAAGCGGCGTTCTCATGAAGCTGCACATTTTGAGTGGTGGAAGTTCAAGGTTAAGGTCATCCTTCAAGGTCAAGGTTATCCTTCAAGGTCAAGGTCATCCTTCAAGGTCATTGGTCAAAAAAAAAAAAAAAAATTCAAAGCAGCATTATCATGAAGCTGCACATTTTAAGTGGTGGAAGTTCAAGGTCATCCTTCAAGGTCAAGATCATCCTTCAAGGTCAAAGGTCAATTAAAAACAAAATCAAAGCGGCGTTCTCATGAAGCTGCACATTTTAAGTGGTGGAAGTTCAAGGTCAAGGTCAACCTTCAAGGTCAAAGGTCAAAATAATAATAATTTCAAAGTGGTGCAATAGGGGGCATTGTGTTTCTGACGAACACATCTCTTGTTTCACTTACGTTAAAATCCAATTTATCCAATGCAGTATTCTTTCTGATATTTTTCAAACTTCCTATCCTCTATCAATCATCTTGGAGCTAGAGCTAGGAGAAATTCATTTCTAATTTTCAAGTCAATCTATTAAGGTACCAAACAATACATGTAAAACAATCTTCCCTTTAAATTCCAGCAATTCTTCACAAGCATTTAAATCAATTGATCTATTGCAGTAAACTTTCTGGTATTGTTCACACTTCTTATCCTCAATCAAGCTTATTTATTACCGCACTCTTGACAGAGCTTGCATTGTTCTGGTACAGTAGTAATGTTTTTTTCCAAAGTGTTGACCCTAGGCTTGTGACCAGTTTTTGCAGAATAATTGTCCTTTGTGTCTTTGGCCTTCTAGTTGTTCGCTGTCAAATTTATAGTGTATGATCTGGTTCCAAACATTTTTTAGTATGGAATGTCTGTCTGTGACACATTTCTAGATATCACATTGTTTTTTAATGGCAGTTTACAATAATCATGCTTTTGTTATGATTCATATCAGTTAAAGTTCCTTGTTTAAATTGTTTTTTCACCAGGGACTCAAATGGATTCAGAGAGGGTCATTTTATGAGCGGCCACAAGAACTTTGTGGCGAGCGTGTGCTGCCTGCCTCCCGATGACAAGTATCCCCATGGCCTGATATTTACAGGAAGCAATGACCACACCATACTGGCCTTCACACCTGACTCGCCACAGGCTGTCTTTAAACTCACTGGACACACTGGCACTGGTAATACATTAGGACTTTATGATGAATGTTAAATGTAAATTATTTTTGACTTCTTTTTCATTAATTCACCAATCTACTGTGGGTTTTATCAGTATCTATAGTAAAATAAAATATTAAAATATAATTATCAGACTACCAATATCTTTAGACTATGTGTCTTGCTATTCAAAAAGTTTAGAATTAATTATGCTCCCCTTCAAACAAGCGGGGTTATATTTTTTGCCAGATGTTGGTATTTTTGTCGGTAGACCAGTTCATCTCCGATCAATAACTTGTCAACGAATTGACCAATTGGCTTGATACTTCACATCTGCATTTGCCTTGGACAGTAGATTACCCCTATTAAAATTGGGGTCAAAGGTCAAGGTCACTGTCACAATAAGTGTGAAATTAGTTTCTGAAAGATAACTCATGAACCAATTGACCAATACTGATACTTGAAACTTCACCTGTGCATTGGAATTGGGGCACTAGTTCAAAGATCAAGGTCACTGTGACATGAAGTGTTAAATTGGTTTCTGTTTGATATGTCATCAAGGGATTGAGTGATGGGTGCCAATGCCCTGTTTTTTTGTTTTTTGGGGGGGGGGGGGGTATCTGTCTTCGACTGTGAAGCTTTATTTTCTTCCTTTTAAGTAGATGTTCTGTTTGGTTATCCGTTGCCATATTGTACCTTTCTCACTTGACAGATTATAGGGTCTGGGAACTTTAATACATGGATTTTTTTTACTGCTTATGTATGATTAACTTATAAATTTTCTTTTTTAGAAATGTACCTTGATTTTTAAGAAAATGTTTCAAAATTTAAGTGCCATTAATAATATTAATTGTATTCTTCTCATTTCTATTGGTTATATAATCGATGCAACTGCATTGTTTCTTTCGTTACAGTTTGCTCGCTGGCAGGTGGCAAATTTGGAACATTGTTGAGTGGATCTTGGGACAAAACTGCCAAGGTGTGGATTAACCAGAAATGTGTTCTGACGTTAGAGGGTATGTGATCTTTCTTTTTTTATGGGGACTTATGCCAGTTACCATTACAATAATATTTGAACAACATGTGAAGAAATATTGTGTTTGATTACCAAAGAAAATTCAGTCAACAAGAAAGAATGACAGCTATTGATAGTTAATGGCACACATTATATACAGATGGTAGGTAACATGTTCTTTTTGACATTTGAGTGACAATAAAATGTGGTGTGTTCTGAAAAAATGGGGCTTAATGCATGTGCATAAAGTGTCATCCCAGCTTAGCCTGTGCAGTCCCTGATTAGACTGTGTGGACTGCACAGGCTGATCTGGGATTACACTTTACGCACATGCATTATGCCCATTTTTCTCAGAACACTACTCAAATTTTTATGTTAAAATTATTTTTTGTTGAAATAAAGATGTGACACTTAAGATGTGCATACAATTTGCATACATTGGATTTTACCACAAAAATATTATGCAGATATGTTATTCCAAGGTCTATGTATTGCAATGTTACTGCATACATGTTTGAGGGTATTGGAAATTTATTAAGAAGTTTCCTATAGCACTTTGTGAGTGTCAGTCCAGAAATTCAATTTGTATTTTTGTTATAAACATATTAATTTCTTTTGGTAAGTACAATATATAAAAATGCACAATACAATAGATATCAGGAAAGGATTGAAATGAAAGAAATAATTCTGATATAGTTTCTCTCCTTGGGATTAAATTTACACATTATTGGCAGTGTATTAGGAACAATATAAATTAGTGTATGCTAGACATAGGAAATAGGAGTGATAAATAGTCGAAGGTTTGGAAAGGGGGAAAAACACTAAAAAATAAGAGCAAAAAAAAAACAATAAGCAAATGAATACAACATTGTATTGTTCAGGTCACGAGTCAGCAGTGTGGGCAGTGGCAATAATGCCTGACCTAGGGGTGATGCTGACAGGATCAGCTGACAAAACTATCAAGGTCTGGAAGGCCGGCAAATGTGAGAATACACTAAGAGGTGAGTAAACAGGAAATGTCATTGTTCAATGGAGAACTGATGGCTACATGATAATGTGACCTTAAGTGTTTTAAATGAATCATTCATGCCTGGCTGTACAATTGGAGCAATGGTTATGGTATATATGGCATTTTCCCTAATATAAGGCTTTTCCAAAAGCACTTGATATGAAAGGGTTTTTCTTTTCGTTATTTTTGACACTGCTATATAGTAGATATGTATGCCAAGTGCCCTGGAGGTAAGGGGGTTTGATCCCCATTGTGGAAGCGTTTTTTAGATTTCCCCCAAAGACAACAATTACTGGCTTTACTAATGAAACAGACTCGAGAGCATTTCAATAAGCTGTTTTTAACCTTTTGATGCAATCTTAGTAAAATAAATAGGTTTAAACTTATTTTTCACATTCAGTTGTTTCCATGGTTACAGGTCATGACGACTGCGTACGAGACCTGGCAGTCACACAGGGTGGGGAATTTCTGTCGTGCTCCAACGATGCCACAGTCCGTCGATGGCTGGTGTCCGGAGACTGCATTGCAGTGTACTACGGGCACGAAAATTTTGTGTACAGCCTTGCTGTGCTTCCTAATGGCCATGATTTTGTGAGTAGCGGTGAGGATCGGACAGTGCGCGTGTGGAAGGATGGCACATGCGTACAGACCATTAATCATCCGTGCCTCTCCATCTGGTGCGTGGCTGTGCTGGGGAACGGGGACATTGTGTCTGGGGCAAGGTAAGAGCTTTAAGTTGCTGTGCATGTATTTATCATTAATTATTCCCTGCAAAACGTAAAGGGATATAGAATTGGTGTTGATTGTCTGTTCCTCTGTCCGTCCGTCAGTCTTTCAGTCCGTCTGTTAGTCTGTCACAAAACTTTTCAGGGCTATATCTCAGAAACTATATAAGATATTAACATGAAACTTCATAGGTGAATACTGTATAAGTAGTCAAGTTAGCGAAGTGGAAATATTTGCGAATTTCGCAAACGTAATAAATTCGCTAAATTTTCTGCCAGCCAAAATTGCGCCGCCATTGAGGTAGAAATTTACGGTGACACCAGGTGAAGATAATTACTGTATACCATCGTGTAAGAAATTTTATCTTGACACTGGTTTAAGATAGAAACTACTTTGTTATCGATTATTCATAATTTCGATTATAAAATTTTAGAGAAATATATATAAACACGTGTTATAAACAAAATGTTTATTTTATGTTTGATTAACTATTAACATACTGCTTTGTTACGAAATTACTGAAAGACACACAACTTCACAAATATACTGAGCGTACAAAGCATATAAAGACATCAAAGATTGCCAAAGCTGTTTGGTTACATCTGAAAATAAATAACTGAACAAATAAACTGATTTAATTTTATGTAAGAAATAGTGTAACAAACAGTTGTTTAGGTATCACATATCGATCAATACAGTAGCCCCGGTAGAAAAAAAACATGTTTTCACACTTTATCGCTTGATATCAATAGGATTGTTGTTATCGTAGAAAAGGCATGATTAATAGTTTTTCCCCATAAATCACTGAAGCACGGTAATGTATTGTCATTCAAATCAAAGTTACCTTAGATATTTTGGCAATATAAATTGCAATTTTTACAACTTGAAATATTTTTATGTCCTTTTGATACGGGCGATTCGCAAACATTTCCGCACACTAAATGCCTGTTATTTTGAATTCGCTAACTTTTCGACACGCGGAATTATTTACTTATACAGTAGATATCAATGCAGAGAAGTGCCATGAAAAAAAAATAACCTTACAGTTTCTTTAATAAGAGTTATTGCCTTTTGTTTAATGCTCCAAAGGAAGGCATATAGTGATCACACTGTCAGTCTCACTGTCTGTCCGTCTGTCTTTCCGTCACACTTAATGTTTAGGTTTTGAAGAATGCTCATAACTTCTATGTCGCTTAAGATGTAACCTTAATATTTGTTATGCATGTGTACATGGACAAGGCATTTCCATACCCACACAAATTTTGTACCCTTTGACCTTGACCATGAACTTAGGGTCCGCGTTTAGGTTTCAAAATCTGTGTTTAGGTTTCGAAAAATGCCCATAACTTCTATCAAAGTGTTTTTCAGGGGCATATATCATCCTATGAAGACAAGTCTTGTTCTGTATGATGTTACATTTCACGGCTATATCTCAGATACCATGCAAGACTTCAACAATCATCATGAAACTTCATGGGTCTATTGATATTAATGAGGAGAAGTGCCATACTTAAAAACCACAACCCTTCACTTTCTTGAAAAAGAGTTATTGTCCTTTGTTGTTTTTGATGGAACTGGTCAGGGCTTTATTATAGATACGAAACAACATGTCAACATGAAACTTCATGGGTGTGTGGAAATAAATGGGAAGAAGTGCAATGCACACGAACCATAACCATACACTTTCTTAACTAAGAGTTACTGCCCTTTGGTATCTTTGTATGATGTAACTTTTCAATGTTATATCTCAGATATGCTACGAGATTTCAACATGAAACTTCATGGGTGTATAGATATCAATGAGAAGAATTGCAATGCATAAAAACAAATGCCCTACACCTAATTATTTTATTAATGATTTTACCGTATATCAAGGGATTTGAACTTATTCCATAAACAAAATGTATTTGGTGGGGGGATTTCAATTTAACTAATTTGCTAGTTCAATGTAAAAATATACATCATCAAATGTTGGGCATTGAAATTCTATCTTGTATAACACTTACAGATTGTAAGAAATGTTAACAGTTTGTGTTTGTATTATTTTAGGTATGATGTCAATATAAAGCCAATAATGATCTGATTGCTTTTTAAAATTAGTGTTTTGTTCACTAATGCCAATTAACTGTTTAGCTATCAAATGCGAAATGCCCTATTCAAATTGTGCGTTCCACAAAACAAAATGCATCATATTTTTGCATGTTAAAACTGTTTTAAAGACAACAATTTAAGAAGCTGAACAAACAACAGCCGATCTGTCATAATTTACAGTTTATTTGATATACCTGTAATATAAAATTCAGAAATAACTATATTAAATGCTTATAATGGTCAATTGAACCTCAGAGTATTTTTTTGGTGAAATATTCTTTGAACTTAACTCCTGTCAGTTAGAAGCCATACATTCCCACAAGAATATGTTCTTTTTTTTTAACAGGGTTATTCTATATTATTATTTCAATCCATATTTTATGTGGACTTAGGCGAAAACACAATATTTCAATGAATCAGCATGATAAACACATTATTCACCGTTTTATAAGAGACTCTTAATACGCGTCATGAAGACCCTTACAAAACAGTTATTTATAACTAAAATAAGCATGGAGAAAACATATTTGACAGATGACTCGCTCTGTGAGAACAGGGTTTAATGCATATGCGTATAGTGTTGTCCCAGATTAGCTTGTGCAGTCCACTAAGGCTAATTAGGGACGACAGTTCCCTCTTAAACTCATTTTTGTACAGAAGAAACTTCCTTTTAACAACGACTGCATGGGCTAATTTTGCACATCACTTTTGCACAAGCTTTAAGCCCCATTTTCCCAGAGCAAGGCTCATATTTGACCCCTTTATCTCTTCTTCCACCTCAGTGATGGCATACTGCGTGTGTTCACATGTGAGCCCTCCCGCTACGCGAGCACTGTGGAACTCAAGACGTATGACGAGCAGATAGCTCAGTCCCAGATTCCACAAGACATTCGCCCAGAAGAACTGCCTGGTCCCGAGGCCTTGACAAGACCAGGTATGTCGGTTTATTTTTATTTATAGGCCTTGCTCTGAGGAAATGGGGTTTAATGCATGTGCATTACATGTTGTCCCAGTCCGCACAGGCTAATCAGGGACCACACTTTCTTTCTTCACTGGATTTTTGCTAAGAAAAGACTTCCTTGAAATGAAAAAATATAAAAAAAGCAGAAAGTGTTGTCCCTCATTAGCCTTTGTAAACTGCACACACTAATCTGGAACATAAATTTAAGCACAAACATTAAAGCCTATCCTCCCAAGCATGGCTCATATATTTTAAGCTCACCTGAGCACAACGTGCTCATGGTGAGCTTTTGTGATCGCTTTTTGTCCGTCGTCAACATTTTGCCGTGTGAACACTCTAGAGGCCACATTGATTGTCTGATCTTCATGAAATTTGGTCAGAACATTTGTCCTATTGATACCTCAACTGAGTTTGAAACTGGGTCATGCTGGGTCAAAAACTAGGTCACTAGGTCAAAAAAAAGAAAAACCTTGTGAACACTGTAAAAGTCACATTTGATGCCCAATCTTCATGTATCTTTGTCAAAATGTTTGTCTAAATGATATGTTGGTTGAGTTCAAAAATGGTTCCGGTCCGTTGAAAAACATGGCCGCCAGGGGGCGGGGCAGTATTCCTTATATGGCTTTAGAGAAATCTTGTGAACACTCTAGAAGTCACAATTTTTGCCCAACCATCATGAAACTTGCTCAAAACATTGGTTTCATTGATATCTCGGACGAGATCGAAAATGGTCCAGATCGGTGAAAAAACATGGCCGCCAGGGGGCGGGGCAGTTTTCCTTATATGGCTAAATATGGCTATAGTAAAACCTTGTGAACACTCTTGAGGCCACATTTATTGTCCAATCTTCATGAAATTTGGTCAAAAGATTGGTCTCAATGATATCTTGGATGAGTTTGAAAATGCTTATGTTTGCTTGAAAAACATGGCTGCCAAGGGGCGGGGCATTTTTCCTTATATGGCTATATATGGCTATATATGGCTATAGTAAAATCTTGTTAACACTCTAGAGGCCACATTTATTGTCCGATCTTCATGAAACTTGGTCAGAAGATTTATCCCAATATAATCTTGGATGAGTTCAAAAATGATGCTGGTTGGTTAAAAAACATGGCTGCCAGGGGGCGGGGCATTTTTCCTTATATTGCTATAGTAAAACCTTGTTAACACTCTAAAGGCCACATTTATTATCCGATGTTCATGAAACTTTTCAGAAGATTTGTCCTAATGATATCTTGGATGAGTTCGAAAATAGTTTTGGTTGCTTAAAAAACATGGCCACCAGGGGGCGGGGCATTTTTCCTAAGATGGCTATATATCATGCTTTAGTAAAACCTTCTTAACATTCTAGAGGCCACATTTATTGTCCGATCATCATGAAACTTGGTCAGATGATTTGTCCCAATGATATCTTGGATGAGTTCGAAAATGGTTCCGGTTGGTGGAAAAACATGGCTGCCAAGGGGGCGTGGCATTTTTCCTTATATAGCTATAGTTAAACCTTATTAACACTCAAGAAGCCATATTTATTGTACGATCATCATGAAACTTTGTCAGAAGATTTGTCCCAATGATATTTTGGACAAGTTGAAAGTGGTTCCAGTTGCTTGAAAAACATGGCCACCAGTGGGTGGGGCATTTTTCTGTATATGGACTTATGAATCTTCATGAAACTTTGTCAGTATATTTGTTTAAATGATATCTTGGATGTGTATGAAAATGGTTCTGGTCTGTTGAAAATGTGGCTGCCAGGGTGTTCACTTGTCATGAAAGTTGGTAAGAACATATTGTTCTAATGGCATCTTGGGCTGCACAGAACAGATCAGTTCCTTTGAATCTCAGGTGAGCGACTTTGGGCCTTTCAGGCCCTCTTGTTGTCTTGTTCTGGACAATTTAACCATGAGGGTGTCAGACCAAGGGATTTTATAGCCACACACGTATGTTTTCTTTATTATATACTTATGATTTGAACAATTGTTAATTTAATTTTATTGTCTTGGACTTTTATGAAAGATTTGAATGAATACTGTTCCTGACATTCGCTCTGCATCATGATTATTTGTGATTGCCTTTTGCCTGTTTCTTTTGTGCTTTATCTACTGTATAGGTCTCATTTTATTCCCAATCTCCATGAAACAGAACATTTTCACCTCTTTACAAAATACCCCACTTATATTTAACAAAATTAAAAGGCTCAAAACTTTAAGCTATCAGCTGATAATTTTTAATCAAGCTATTTTTAATACGTGACTTCATTTTTAACCCTTTACTATATATTTCAATGTAAAGAAATTTGTTTGCTCAAATAATTTGCACATGTTTCACAATAAATTGATTTTGAAAGAAATTGTATTTGTTAACAAACCATTAGCTTTACTAGCCATTTAAGTTTTGAGCAACCAAGCCCTGATATTCAACATATGACATGTTCAGGCAACAAGGAAGGTCAGACCAAGATGGTGCGGAATGCAGCAGGAAAGGTGGAGCTGTACAGCTGGGACGGTGCCAGCTCTGAGTGGAAGAAAGTAGGGGATGTTGTGGGCTCATCAGGCGGAACACAGGCCACCTCCGGAAAGACGCTTTATGAAGGGAAGGTTTGTATTAAACTGTTTGTGCGTTTTAAGCGTTACATTTGAAAAACATTTTTTATTGCTAATTACAAGAAGGGTAAGCGATTTTTCAAGAGCTTACTTAAGTTTCCTTTTTTTCCTTTTTTCTCATTACAAGTATTATACAATTTAGCTATCACTTTCTTGTGCTAAATCCCCTTATTTAACACAAAACATTAGAAAATAAAAGACAAAAGATCCTCTTTTTTTCCAAAATGAGGAGTCCTAAATGTTTATGTTCAAATGAAAAGTCATTTTTTGAAAAAAGAAAAATTATATCAACAAATACAAATGCTTTTATAGTAATGTAAAGTGTTAGAACAAGTCCCTTTAAACTTGTCCTGCTTAGAAGCATTGTGAAAGTGACTGTATGCAACCAGCATAAAACCTGAACAACCTGCAAGTTACTTGAAGTCTGTTCAGGTTCTATGCTGTTTGCTGATTATCAGTATCTTATGATAAGAAATGAAGCCCTGATTATGTGGATCTAATAAGAAAGACCTTAAAGTTAATTTGATTTTCTAAGGGACTACAAATGCGCATGTCTGAGTGGTAAATTGTTACAGAATTATGAGATAACAAGATTATTATCCCATGACTATTATACCATGACCAAAATCCCATTACTATTGTCCCATGACCATTATCCTATTACTATTGTCTCATGGCCATTATCCATAAATACCATATATTCATGACCAGTATCCATAATAATTATGAAATTACTATTATTCCATTGCCATAATGGCATTATTACATTACCATCATCACATGACTGTTAGCCCATGATCATTATGTCATCACCATTATCTCAAGACCAGTATACCATGACCATTATCTCATGGCCATTATACCATGACCATTAACTCATGACCATTATCTTGTGGCCATTATACCATGACCATTAACTCATGCCCATTATACCATGACCATTATCGCGTGACCATTCTCATATGACCATTAACTCATGCCAATTATACCATGACCATTATCTCGTGGCCATTATACCATGACCATTATCTTGTGGCCATTATACCATGACCATTATCTCATGGCCATTATACCATGGCCATTATCTCGTGGCCATTATACCATGACTATTAATTCATGCCCATTATACCATGACCATTATCTCGTGGCCATTATACCATGACCATTAACTCATGCCCATTATACCATGACCATTATCTCGTGGCCATTATACCATGACCATTAACTCATGCCCATTATACCATGACCATTATCTTGTGACCATTCTCACATGACCATCATACCATGACCATTATCTTGTGACCATTATCTCATGACCATTATACCATGAATATTATCCAATAACCATTATCCCATGTCCATTATCCCACGACCATTATCCTATGACTGATTTCCAGGAGTATGACTACGTGTTCACCGTAGACATACAGGAGGGCCAGCCCCCACTCAAGCTGCCCTACAACATCTCGGAGGACCCGTGGTTCGCTGCACAGGCTTTCATACAGAAGAACAACCTCAGTCAGCTGTTCCTGGACCAGGTGGCCAACTTCATCACGGAGAACACGAAAGGGGCCACACTGGCACAGGGAGCACCTGCAGACTTTGCTGATCCTTTCACGGGTATGGGTAATTCTTAATTTGTTTTTGTACAAATATTTGTTGTATTCTTATCTTTTTTGGCTACATTAAATCCCTTTGATGTTTAAGTTGTCTATAACTTGAATGGAGAGAGTAATTTGCCAAAATAAGTTACAGTGTTTTTTAGAGTTGATTATATTTGGTGATAATTGTTAAGTTAACATTATTTCAGGTTGTTATCACTTTAGTGACAATGATTTCAGGACTTCATATGGTCTTTGCTATGTGGACATGATGTAATGTAACGAACATTCGGGGCATTATTGATGTCATATACAGTGAAAACTCTCTTTAAGACCACCTCGGTATTCCGACCAACTCGCTAAGTCGACCACCATTTTTCAGTCCCGATTTGTTCCTTCTATATTTCAATGGTCGTTACACTCACTAATCCGACCAACCCGCTAATCCGCTATTACGACCACTTTAATCAGTACCAATTATCGATATTGTTCTTAATTGACACCCGCCAAACGACCAGTAATTTTCACACCTTACTTGATCTGATGTTGTGGTACTATCGGGCTTGTGTACGAAGCCATTCTGACCCAATTAACCACAATTAACGACAACGGTTTTTGGCATCGATTTGCGACACAGGTGTTAGATTTTCGGCACTTGTTATAATTTTTAACCCTTGATTGACTATTAGCTATTATTATTATTGAGTCTTTGATGGGTAAATTGTTAGTTGTTTGGTACACACTTTAAAGATTTATTACGGCGAATAATTTAACAGTTAGGATATTTGAGTAACACGGTTTTGTTCGTGATGGATATAAAAACCGACTTTTATACCATTTCGTTAGTCAAAATGGATAAGCGAAAACGGAAAGAGTTGTGTTTAAAAGAAAAGATTGATTTGATCGACGCAAGTGATGGGAAATCTCAACGACGATTTATTCGGCATTGGAAAGACTCAGATTCAAGCTATTCTAAAAAGAAAATCTCGACTTTTATTCGACAAAATGCTAAGCAGACGACAATTGACTCATTCGTTAAGTAAACATCAAGGATCTTGATGAAAAGTACATATACATGTATTTACACTTCTTTAATGAACAACTTGAAATACTATCTTTGTACAATGTATAAATACAATGTATAAACGGATGACTGTTATATTGTATGCAAACAGATAAAAGTTCAGTGAATATTTACGTTGTTGTAATTATATGTCCATCAAATTCATGAAAACTCAGAATTAAGACCACCTCGCTATTAAGACCACTTTTGAAAAGTCCCACAAGTGGTCTTAATAGCGAGTTTTCACTGTAATAATTGAAATTTGTATCAACACAATAAACCAAGTTTCATACAATCTTCAAAAGGCAGTCACGCCTAGATCAACATTTCATTGCCTCAGGTATCAAACGTCAATAAGTACAGGACACGAGTCTTTGTTTACCTTTGTTTACCTTGTTTGTCAAAACATCTGTCAATGCCGTATGTATTGGTTATGGGTCCATTGCATACGTCATATTTACAATGCAATTGTCAGATACATGAATTTGCACACGGCCCGTCGGAAGCTGCACGCATTACAATAAACTGTTTCATCGTTTTATATCTGTATTTTGACTTAAGCAAATAGTCAGTCTCACGCAAAGAGCCTTATGAAAGCACATAATTTGTTTTGTAAGGGGGCGGCGCTCAGCTGTAATGGCCGCCACATGTATCTTGTAGTTCAGAATATTGTACAGACATTGAAAAGTGTTGTGTCAGAAATTAATCAACAGAAATTAATCAATTCGAACAATTAAATGGACTTTTTCTAAGTTTGTGTTATTGCATTCTCAACAAACTGTTACAATGATTTCATGTGATGATTGCTTATTGACCATGGCTTCAGGTACCGGTAGTTATTACTTGGTGACAATAATTTCAGGTGATAGTTTTTAGCTCACCTGAGCACAACGCGCTCATGGTGAGCTTTTGTGATCACCTTTTGTCTGTCGTCCGTCGTGTGTTGTGCGGCGTCAACATTTGACTTGTTAACTCTTTAGAGGCCACATTTATTGTCCAATCTTCATGAAATTTGGTCAGAAGATTGGTCTCAATGATATCTTGGATGAGTTCGATAATGCTTACGTTTGCTTGAAAAACATGGCTTTTTTTATATGGCTATAGTAAAATCTTGTTAACACTCTAGAGGCCACATTTACTGTCCGATCTTCATGAAACTTGGTCATAAGATTCATCCAAATAATATCTTGGACGAGTTAAAAAATGATGCCGGTTGGTTGAAAACATGGCTGCCAGGGGCGGGGCATTTTTCCTTATATGGCTATAGTATAACCTTGTTAACGCTCTAGAGGCCACATTTATTTTCTGATCTTTGTGAAACTTGGTCAAAAGATTTGTCCCAATAATATCTTGTTATCTCAGGTGAGCGACTTTGGGCCTTTTAGGCCCTCTTGTTTAGTTACAATGATTAACGCTTCCGTTAGTGGACGTCCGGGCGTAAATTACGCCCGAAAATGGCAGGCGTACGACCATTATGCAAATGGTGGAAGTCCCTTGGACGTCTGATGATCCGCATGTACGCTTTTTTTTAATACACAACAGGTACAAATGTCAACAGTAAATCGGGTTATTCAGACCGTTTACTCCGCCTTAAGAGTTACAGTTTTCAATGAATTTCACAGCGTGTGGCCAATATTGATTTTTCCAGCTGTCAATCAAAGTTTCTTGGTAAGCGCATCAGCCAATCAGCGCTCAGGCAGCCGAATTCACACCGACCCCACGTGAAGCTCGATTAGCAAAGTAAAGTAGTGCAATAGCATATTGTAAAGCAATATGTTAACCAAATTATATATTGCTTATGTATTTAATTAGTAATTGGTTTTCATTTTCTGAAGTCAAAACGATGTGCACAGATTATTTCATGTGCAAAACCCGCACATTTTTTCGGACAGTCGTTTTCGGATACAGTATTTGTCGTCAATCATAATTTACATGTAACATTTTAATTTCAGTCGTGGATTTGTCATAATTACTAAATATGAACAGTGCTCTATTTTCTCAAATTGCGTCACGTGATTAACGCATGTTCAATGGGAATTCCCCCATCCCACAATTCAACTTTTGCGGACGTCAATATTGTCCATATTTTGGTTTTGAAAATACAAATCGTTATAATACTGGATTATCGGGTAATAGATAGAGTTGGAACATGTACGTATATTTAAATTCTAAAATGAAATCAGGACTTCAAAATTTATGCCTGGGACGTCCAAAATTTTAGGCTTGTAAGTCAGGACTTCCAACTTTTAAAAGCTAACGGAAGCGCAGCAGTATTACTCAATAACGTTGATTTCAAGTGACCATGATTTTAGGTGAATATTGCTATGTGACCATGATTTTAGGTGATAATTGCTAAGTGACCATGATATTAGGTGAAAATCACAAAACCACCATGATTTCAGGAGTAAATCACTGTGTGACCATGATGTCAGGTGATAATTTCTTAGTGACCATATCAGGTGATAATCACTAACCAAACATGATTTCAGGTGATAATCATTAACCGAACATGATTTCAGGTGGTAATCGCTACATGCCAGGCTCAAGTAGCTCAACAGGTGTTGTAAACGGCGCAGACCCGTTCACTGGCGGTGGGCGCTACATTCCAGGCTCAGGGTCAGGCGTGGGGTCAACAGGTGGGGGAGCTGACCCCTTTACAGGATCCGGGCGCTATGTGCCTACTTACACAGACACCACCCGGCCGGCCCAGACTGGGGGAGGAGGTGGCGATGTGTTTGAAGGTGAGGACTACTGGGATCTGCCAAATTATATTTCTAAGCTTTTGTAGGTAAATTAGGTACATAAGTTTCACACTTAACCCTTTCCCCCATAAGAAGCAAAGTAAAAATGACTTGCAACCAGCTTAAAACCAGAACAGCCTGCAAGTAACTCGCAGTCTGTTCAGGTTCTATGCTGTTTGCTGCTCATCAGTAACTAAGGGTTTGAAATGAAGCCTTTAAAACTTGAATCTAGTAAGAAAGGTCTTACTAAATTTAACTTTCTGAGGGACTAACAATGCATCAACATACATATCTAAATGTAAGAGGGTTAATCCTGGGAATATTGTGGATAAAAACAATAAAAATTTGAAAAGACCTTGGGATATAGCCACACAAGAAGGTTTGGATTATGGATTGTCATAGAGTAAATGAACAACCCTTATTTCTTTGCAATATCTCAACATACGAAATCAATATCTATCTATTCTACTATTAACCTGAATTCTTTTCAAACAGTTACTACAGTTCAGCTAACAACCTAACCAGTTTTATCACTAAACCTATTACACGCATGATTGGTTCGCGGCGTTGGTCAAGTGGAAAGCGCAAGTATTCGCGCATTTGCCACTTGACCGCCAGAACATAAACATCACATATATCTTTGATATAGTGTTCTGCGTTATTATAACAGGTTAGTGATAAATCAATGGATAAACTTTAACCTTTGTATTGTTGTAATCTCTGTTCTAATTAAATGCCACGTTAGGTATTTATTGTATTTATTGTATTTATTATATTTATTGTATTTATTGTATTAACTGTATTTATTGTATTCATTGTATTACAATATTGCCAAGTTATTATAAATGCTATTACTGTTATTGTTGTATAATTAATAATGGTGATTAATGTCGGCATTTGCCACTTGACCGCCAGAACATAAACATCACATATATCTTTGATATATTGTTCTGCGTTATTATTACAGTCCCTTCCACGAACCATAAATATATTTGCCGAGAGCTACGTTGACAGTATAAAAAAGAAAAAAAAGTTGTATACCTTGTGAACTTAAATTATTAAATTTCATCGGCACAGATAACATGCAATGCATTGTTTAATTTGAAAACTTACACAGTTTAACAAGCATATTTTATAATTGCATGAACAAATGAATCTTTTTCATAATGGCATTTATTCTGTTAGTGGAATTTTTTTCTACCAAAACCTCACTAAAGATACATTTATTGTATCCCAACTATCTCAGAAAAAAATGCATTTCTAATATATAACCAAATAAATGTACCTATCAGACATTCATTATTTCTGTATCTGGTTTAGTCTTTGACACTTTTCCACTTTGCGACCACTTATTGTTCGTTCTTGTTTTCTTCTGTTTCAGGTGCTTACACCACAACATCCGTGAATCCCAATCTGTCCAAAACCAATGAGTACTTTCCAAAGATGACCACTCTCACATTTGATGTGGCCAATCCAGCTCAGATCATGGGTATGCTCTGATACATTGTGACCCGCATTTCCGAACCCATTCTTAGACTTAAGAATAAAGAATAGACTGGGAACCAAGAGAAATGCTTTCATTGTTTGAATATATACAGGCCAACACTGGTTATTATTTCATTAACAATATGTTCTAAATGGAGAATTATATAGAAAGAGGTGTTTAATGCCAAGTTTTACTCAAAATTCAAGCAATTGTTTAAGATATCAATTTAAAGAATATTCTTTACTCTTAGACTTAAGTCTAAGAATTGTTTGGTGAATACGGGCCCAGGAGTACATTTTATGTGTTAATGCCATAAACAGCTTAGGAAGGGAATCTCTTAGCTCAAAAGTTTTTTTTTAAACCATATGTGTTTCTCTTGGCAAAGTTTTCTTAGTGTATAATTATAATGATTTGTAACACTTGAACGATATATTAAATACACTCGCTTTTAAACATGTTTGTAATGTATTTATGGTTGAAGATACACACAGTTAATTATTTCCTTTTAAAGCTTAAGGTAGCGCACCTGTAATGGGCACCTTTCTAAATATAATCTAATGTATTGTTTTCTTAATCAGCATCATTTCACTGAACTACATGAACATTTTAAGGTAGGCTTTCCATGCTTAAAAAAAAAAAAAATACTGATTTTTTAGCTCACCTGAGCACAAATGCTCATGGTGAGCTTTTGTGATTGCCTTTTGTCCGTCGTCCGTTGTGCGACGTCAACATTTGTCTTGTTCACTCTCTAGAGGCCACATTTATTGTCCAATCTTCATGAAATTTGGTCAGAAGATTGGTTTCAATGATATCTTGGATGAGTTTGAAAATGATTATGTTTGCTTGAAAAACTTAGCTGCCAAAGGACGGGGCATTTTCCTTTATATGGCTATAAATGGCTATAGCAAAATCTTGTTTACACTCTAGAGGCCACATTTATTGTCCAATCCTCATAAAACTTGGTCAGAGGATTCATCCCAATCATTTCTTGAACGAGCTCGAAAATGATGTCCGTTAGTTGAAAAACATGGCTGCAAGGGGGCGGGGCATTTTTCCTTATATGGCTATAGAAAAACCTTGTTAACACTCTAGAGGCCACATTTATTTTCCGAACTTCATGAAACTTGCTCAGAAGATTTGTCCAAATGATATCTTGGATGAGTTCAGAAATGGTAACCTTTGCTTGAAAAACAAGGCTGCCAAGGGGCGGGTAGTTTTCTCTATATGTGTATAGTGAAAACAGTCTAGTTGTGATAAGCCATAATGTTAAAGAAAGATAACCTGTACATACTTTCTAATAGTTAAGTAATAGTTAACTCCCTTGTATAAACCTGGGACTTCTTTCATAAAATGTGGTGTACATCAAGACAGTAGATTGCATGCAATTGACATGACGTCTTATCAGTGATCGCTCCGCCCACTTAATCACGTGGCTCAGTGGGAAGAAAACCTAGACAAGCTAACACCAAAATGGCTTCTTTGCCTATAGACTGCATATAGATTTACGCGATATTACGGATGATTTTATGGACTTGTTTAACACCATATTACACTTGTAAAGGGGTTGATGCCATTTAGTTATTCTGCAAATACAAAAAATATACGATTAAAGAGAACATCAGCTATTTATTACAGGTAAATCGGTACATTAAACACGCTCTCAAACGCTTGCTAGCTTACCGAAATCAAACCCGTTATTACGTGTAATACTGGTATTTGCAATAAATTAACACTTCACCGGTATTTACCCGTGTTATTAACAAAATTATTACCGAAACATTCCCCCTACCCGTGTATTTGACACGAAATAGTGCTTTATAACTGGGAATTCGGTGAAGTTTTACGCGCTTTCTGACGCCGGGTGGGTACCTCAATCCCACATGTTATTGCGTATAAAAGTGATGTTAATCATATTAAACATTGCTTATGGGACATTTATCAATCACTATAGTTTAAAGCGCAAAAACAACACAGTAAGTTTGGACATTGTCTGATATAAAATTAGCGTTGTACGAAATGGAATACGGTCAGGCTATTATAAATTAATAAGGCTACCAATATCAGACGCTCGCGCAGGTACCGACTTCCCCGAAGTACCGCATTTATTGGTTAGCTAATATCAGTAATAATAACTCTTTTACAATACCATTTATCGATACGTCTTTATTAAAATAATAACAAAATGGTTTTCACTTGTTTCTGACACACACAGAAACGTGATTTTTAACGGGGATTTCGTAAAGTTACACAAATTGGGTACCAAAATTCTCAATTACTTTACATGCACACGTGACATAATACATACTTAATAATGCTTAGTTATTGCTTATATGACATTTCAAGTTTGTAAAATAAATTAATGTTCTATAAAGGGGATCTCGGTAATTCTTGAAGCTTCCACTCGCTCTTGTCAAGACCGCATTGCCGCGTTCGAAATGGTATAAATTTATTTCATCTAACTTATCTTTCTGGATACCAAATGTCAGAGTTGCATTAACCCTTTTTACACCGTTTTTGCCATATTTCATTTCCGTATTTTAATCCGAACAAAATAAACGAAACTCCTTTAAAAAATGAGATCTAGGCATTCGAGCTCCTAGTGTGGATTAAAAGCGTTTATTGGTGACACCACATGAGTGCAAATGTGTAGATACCGCTAATAAGATAATAAATCACATGTCACCTTCAAATAACATGTATGATGTCAATTAAGTGCATTACTATCAGAGTAATAAAACACAGCATGAATTAGGCTTCATGCTGGGTTTTATTTCTCTTTAAGTAATGCAGATGAACCTCGCTTCTGACCTAGTAACTGATAAAACTATTTTAAAAAAGTGAAATATTATGTGATAATCAGATCGATAACATAAACTATTTAAATCTGCAAGTAAATCCGATAAAAATATATTATAATTGTCTTTGACAGTGTTGACGTTCAGTTGTTCGTGGTGACGACCGCATGTATTTATACATCTCTTACACTTCTCAAGATCTCTTTTCGGCTTTGGAAACGATATAAATTAAATGTCACCAACTAATCTTTCAGGATATCGATTGTCCGAGTTACATAATCCCCATTGACACCGTTTAACCATTTTTAATCGTTTTTTTTAAAGAGGAAAACAAAAGAAACTCGTTGGAATAAAAGTGAACCTAAACATGTAGCTTGTCTAGAAAATGGCGGACAGGTCGTTGCTAACGAGTGCGCCCAATTAATCGATCGCTGATTGGTGGATCAATTCTAGTGGGCGGAGCGATCATAGATAAGGCCTCATGTCAATTTAATAAACCTATCTCATAAAATAAATGTACATGTACTAATGCACTGGAGAGCCTTATCTTTGATCTTTACTGATAAGCCAAGTAAACCTACTGTGTTTTGGTGTATTTAGCAGACTACTGTGCTATGAAACTGTTTCCATGGCAACCTTGTTATTTGGCATTTTCTAAATTATAAAGACTCTTGATTGAAATAATTTTTGTAAATTCTTCTTATTTTTACATTTGAGTAACTGGGGTTTTCCACTCTCCATAAATTGTGTTCTTCAGATTAAGTTAGATTTATTTTATAAAATAAGTAATTGAAGCAACTTCTAGACTAACAGAAACTAATATTTATATCAGTTTTTTTGACAGATTGTGAACTTCTTGGATATGACGGTTGAGTTTGAAAATGGTTTGGACCGGTAAAAAAAACTTGGCCGCCAGGGGTTGTCATTATCCTTATATTTATTTAGTAAAAAAAGCTTGTGAACACTCTAGAGGTCACATTTTTTGCCTTATCATCATTCATAATTCATTGATGATAGTTAATAACTAATAAATTCATTAATGATAGATCAGGTATATTTTCATTGTATGATAATTCTTAAGAAATGAAATAAATGCTTAAAATTCTCTGTAAGTGAAGATAGTTTGCATCAGTGGTCACTGATGATCTTTGATCAGTGCTTATCTTTACCTGGATGCTAAGAATAGCAGTGCTCTCATTTGATTGGATGTTAACCTATGTTACTATGCCTGCTACACTTCAGAATCAGGGGACTGGCACATTGTTGACCTCTCCCATAAGAACTAATCAACCAAAACATCTGGGTATACAAGTGAAAGACTAATGCTAGACCCCCTGGCTCTAAGTTGAAAGAGTTAGTCCACTAATTGAAAGATTGGGGTTAGTGAATTACTAATCTGCCAGACCTGTTTAATGTAGCAACTGTTAGTTTTATCATGGAGGTGAGTTTAATGTTCTAAGTTGAAATTTCACTAAGTAAAAGTGACTGAGTCTTATTTTTCTCTAGATGAAAATTTTAAATGAATGATTTACTGTGTTACTCTAACTAGGAATGTTAAGTTAATAGAGTTAGTTTAGTTATTTTAACTAAGTGCAATTATTAGTTAAGTGATTACTAAGGCAAAGTGAATTTGTATTTTTTTCTCTAAGTGAAAATATTGAGTTAGTGATTTAATAAAGAACAGGACTTAGTGAATTTATGCAACAACAAGTTAGTGTTTTTAATAAGTGATGAGTGAACATAGTGAATTTATTAAATGACAAATCTCCGCCTATATTTTAATTAAAGTGACATAGTGTGTTGTGATAAATGCAAGTTATAAGTGATTAATCAAAGCCGAAGAAATGGATTTAAACTGTTTGTTTTCTCAAAGTGTCTTACATTAGACTTAAGTGAATAATACAATGAAAGTGAGTTCATAATTATTTGTTCAGTGAAGTGAATTGAGTGAATTCAATTATAGTGATCACGGGTGTATGTTTATCCTAGTGCTTTATACAGGCATATGCCTCATACTGAACACAAACTGTTGACCAAGTTTAGACATGAAAGTGTATAATTGTTTTAGAAACCTTGTTTTAACTATGATTAACTTCTGAAAGTTTATGAACTGTATTTCTATATGAATTGTTTGCATTATTGCTTAAGTATAAATGATGAATGTTTGGAAAGAATAAAAAAATAGTTTAGTCACATTGTTGTTGAAGAACAGGTCATTTCTTTTTATCTCAGGTAAGCAACTTTGGGCCTTTCAGGCCCTCTTGTTTTGAAAACCACCCCCACACTCGGCTTTTGTCCAGTTTATTTGCACACAGGGTATATGAAAGATCCATAATTCATCCAGATTTCCAAATATGGGCATGCAGTTGGTGTGAAAAGATGCAGTAAAGGTCTTTAAAGTTTAAACAAGATGAAATAAGAATTCTTTTACAGACATTTATATTTTATAACTTGTTATCTATGGAAGAGCGCCATGAAATGTAAGTGGTTTCAGCCAAGTAGAAATTGGGTTGGTTAAAAACAAAGTGTCATAAAATTAAAATAGTGTCATTCAAGTAATATTTTGAACTTAGTTTTTTTAGATACACTATATACAGCAAAAATACCAAGAAATAGACAGATTTACCGTTTACTTTTTGAAATAAAACTAAAAATGCAACATGCATGATTCGTATTTTCAGCAGTAAATCACCCAATTTTAGCCATAACCTTGTTTTAATTTTAAAAATTCAAGAATGTGCATAAAAATTGCAAAATATTTCATGTTAAACTAATGAGTATAAATGACAGCAGTATTATTAAGCTATCCAAAGTAATTATTTTTAGCATACAAGCATAACTGATTCTATTAACTGTAACTGAAGAGGTTATATCGACAGACGCTGAAGTACGAAAATTTTCACAATTAAAGTCAATATATATGTACTATCTACTATGACAAAAGCTTCTATTAATAACACATATTATAAAGAAGTTTCCTTATGTTAGATAAATAGAGGATATTTGTTTGTTTTGAGTGAATATGAAACATTTATTTCAATGAGAAGAGAGAAAATTGCAATATTTTCGCGAGCGCATGGCTCTAGTGAAAATATGAAACTTGTGTAATTCGATGCAAAGCTTGGTTTATACAGGTGAGTTATTGCAATTTTTGTGTTATTGCAGGAAAACCGGACTACTAGTTAACAATAAACATACCTTATAGTCTATATTAAATCAAATTATGTAAGAAAAGAAATAAAACGCGTTGCAAAAAAGTATGCATAGTCGGCAGGATTCGAACCTGCGCGGGAAGATCCCAAAAGATTTCTAGTCTATCGCCTTAACCACTCGGCCACGACAACTTCACATGAGTACATGCTTAAATTAGTAAGTAAACAGGTAAAAAGGCTCTTCGATCTTGCGCTACCTTAATCATCACTCATTAAAATATGCTAATATTTTTCAGGTTTGAGCAATGTTTACATATTTTCAGGCATCCACATTTTGTGTGAATAATGTCTGATAGGTCTCCATTAAATTCTGGCTCTGGTTGAATTGTTAAATTTAAAACTAAATATAAAAAACACATAAAAAAAAAACATGCTTGCCTTGATTGACAGGCCTATATAGTCACATGCATATTAATTGCCTTTTCTCTTCAGTGTCAATATAAATGTAAATTTTGGTCTTAATATCTGTATGCATGTGTATGGTCTAAATTTTGGTCTAAATATCTGTATGCATGTGATTTCAACTCCTTTTTTACAACTGGGTAGATCTCGCATACACTTTAACAGTTGAAACACCTTCATGTGTAATAATAAGTAGTGAAATTACAGAAATTATATTGATACTAAATTGATTTGGTAAATACTTATTAGTCCCCTACCAGTTCCGTCCGTCCGTCCGTCACACTTTCCTGGATCCTGCGATAACTTTAAAAGTCCTGAATATTTTTTCTTGAAACTTGGACCATGAATAGATGGCAATATGGACATTATGCACGTCATTTCATTTCGTTCCTACGTCAAAACTTATGGTTACAATGGCAACAAATAGACTAGAAATACTGCTGAAAATGGTTGTTTTTCTGGATCCTGCGATAACTTTTAAAGTTCTTAATATTTTTTCATGAAACTTGTAACATGGAAAGATGGCAATATGGAATTATGCACGTCATTTCATTTCGTTCCGACGTAAAAAATTCTGGTTGCTATGGCAACAAACAGAATAGACATACTGCTGAAATTGGTGGTTTTCTGGATCCTGAGATAACTTTCAAAGTTCTTAATATTTTTTCATGTAACTTAATACATGGATAGATGGCAATATGGACATTATGCACATCATTTCATTTCGTTCCGACGTCAAAAATTCTGGTTGCTATGGCAACAAATAGACTAGAAATACTGCTGAAAATGGTGGTTTTCTGGATCCTGCAATAACTGTTAAAGTTCTTGAATATTTTTTCATGAAACTTGAAACATGGATAGTTGGCAATATGGACATTATGCACGTCATTTCATTTTGTTCCTAAAAAAAAAATTTGGTTGCTATGGCAACAAATATATATATATATAAAAATCTGGAATTTTTGACAATGGTGGAGCCGGTAGGGGACTTATATTGCTTGACAATAGTCTTGTTTAACTGAGCTGTTGTCAGGTTCTGTACCTCTGAAAGTGTTGTTTACGAGTATGTTTGGAAAAAAGTTTGTTTAGTTTAAACCTATTTATTTTAGCTCCATTGCATCCAAAGCCTCAGTCTAAGTGAAACGCTCTTTAGTCCGTTTCCTGGGCCTACAACCATTACTTGGTGTCTATGGGCGAGATCAAAAGAACGCTCTTTCAAACCCTTGACCTCCTGGTTGGTAGGCGGAAACCATATCTATTACACCACAGCAACCTAAAAGTTTGTTTGTTGTTTATAGGATCGTCATGTGAGCATGTGCGACTGTAAAAGCATTTAATTTTTGGGACATTTTTGTTTGATTTTGTGGGTTCACTAATCCACACAATTAACAGAAACACATTTGAAAATGACCGATAAAAATCAATGAATTGACATGTCCATGAAAAATACACTTAATGAAAAACCACAAAATTTCATGCACACAAACATAAATGACTTTACAGTATTTGTTGAAAATGAGCCTTGCTCTGTGAAAAGGGGGTTTAATGCATGTGCGTAAAAGGTTGTCCCAGATTAGTGTGAGCAGTCCACACAGGCTAATCAAGGACAACACTTTCCGCCCAACTTGGATTTTTTCTTAGAAAATACTTTCTTTAAACAGAAAATATTATAAAAGCGTAAAGTGTCGTCCCTGATTAGCCTGTGCAGACTGCATGCATTAAACCCCCTTTTCACAGAGTGCGTCTCAAATGTAAAAAAACAAACTATTCTGCAGGTAAGCTGCGTGAGTTCAACAGCAGCCTGGGTGGTGATCAGCAGGTTGGGGAGGGGCAGTTGTCTGCCATGGAGGGACTCATGAACCAGGCTGTGCCATCGGAGGAGAGCCTCAGCACACTGAAAACCCTCCTTCACTGGCCACCAAGTAAGCAGTCTTCCTGGGCTGAAATTGAAGTTTTATTCCCCCCCCCCCCCACACACACATACACTTCAAGGTGGGAGGTATTGGGCATTGCACTTGTCCATCTGTCTGTATGTAGGTACTTACAGGAGATTGTGTTTTCAACTCCTCTTTTACTACTTAGTGGATCTCACTGAAACTTTCATAATATTATGAAATTAAAGTGTAGATGATCTTAAAGAAAGGCATTTAAATATTTGTTTGACGCGTTTGGGCAGAAAAATGGCATTTCGTCTTTTGACTCTTATTGAATACATAGTACAAAACTTTTTTGTTTGCAACTAATATTTAAACACTGGGTGAATCTTGCTCAAATGTTCACAGCTTTTATGACCTTAATATATATGTATATGTTCAACAAATAAAGGAATTCTGGCTGCTATGAGATTTGGCAGAATTATCGTTGTTCACCTGTTTTTCTACAACAAAATGTGTCTTCAAGTTTTCAATAACTGCTTGACAGATCCTGCTCAAACTTTCACAGTTGAATGACTTTTATGTGTCCATGATCAATAATAAAGGATTAATTTATTTTGGTCAACTGTAGGTTAGCCCTAAATGACCTGTTTCATCTAAAATCAATAATACCTCATACAAAGCTTTGATACCTGATGTTGTCTGTGAACACTCTCAGCAGTAGACCTCACTTTGATCTTGACAGTGACCAATTATTTTACTTTTTTTGAAGGTCCAATTACTTCTTTATGCTAAATGGACTGTTGGATCAACAACAGTACTACTTACAAATAAGTTTTGACAAGTCCATTAAACAGCACTCTAACATCCCATTGACCTCAATTTGGACTTAGACTTATTCAAATGTGCCAATAAATTAATATTGATAAAGATTCAATGGGCATCAGTGTTTATTGAATGCACCATCGTGTTACTCTAAATGTCATGAGGTAGTTTTCGTCCCTAAACATTCCTTGACTGGCCTTCTAGATTTCCTCTTAGCCATATATCACTTTATTATTCTCCCCAAAAAAAATTTGGGGGGAGCATATAGTCGCCGCTTCGTCTGTCCGTCTGTGTGTCCATCCATTTGTCTGTTTCCGTCCGTGCACAATTTTTGTCAGGGCTATTTCTCAGCCACTAATGACCGGAATTCAATTAAACTTTATGGGAAGCTTCACTAGGAAGAGGAGATGTGCATATTATCAGCGGGTTCTGGTCGGATGATTTTTCACAGAGTTATGGCCCTTTGAAATTTTCCATTAACTGTACATATAGTGCAATTCTTGTCCGGGCTATTTTTCAGGAACTAATGACTAGAATTCAATGAAACTTCATGGGAAGCTTCACTACCAAGAGGAGATGTGTATATTATCAGCGGGTTCTGGTCGGATGATTTTTCACAGAGTTATGGCCCTTTGAAATTTTCCATTAACTGTACATATATTGCAATTCTTGTCCGGGCTATTTCTCAGCAACTAATGACCGGAATTCAATGAAACTTTATGGGAAGCTTCACTACGAAGAGGAGATGTGCATATTATCAGCGGGTTCTGGTCGGATGATTTTTCACAGAGTTATGGCCCTTTGAAATTTTCCATTAACTGTACATATAGTGCAATTCTTGTCCGGGCTATTTCTCAGCAACTAATGACTGGAACTCAATGAAACTTTATGGAAAGCTTCACTACCAAGAGGAGATGTGCATATTATCAGCGGGTTCTGGTCGGATGATTTCGGACAGAGTTATGGCCCTTTGAAATTTTATATAAAAAATCTTGTCCCCCAACTACTGTGCCCTCAAGACGTTTCCTTTTTATCTGAATATATAGTGCAATATTGTGACAACTTTGGGGAGCATCACCTGTCTCCGACGGTTTCTTGTTTTATTTGTTACATAAATTGTAGCTAAAAGTTTTCAGCAATCATAATCTGTAAAATGTTTTTAACTCCTTTAAGTATGATTAAGAAATTCACAATTATGATTACATGGATTTTAAGTTGCAATGACTAAAATGTGTATTTCATTCAACCTGGCTTTTTCAAACTATCCAGTTACTAACTTGGTATACATCAATTGACACTGTGAACGGAAATAACTTAAATGCCTCTACTTTCCAGATGTAGTGTTCCCAGCCCTTGATGTTCTACGTATCACCATGAAAATGCAAGACGTAAACACTGCTTTCTGCGCTGACACCAGTATTCTCAACGCCATGACGGCATATTGGAGCTCAGACGGCAATGCCGCGTGCCAGATCCTCAGTCTCAAAGTAGTGTGCAACATGTTTGCTCAACCACAGGGGTTCACACTGTGCATGGAGCACCGCGACAAAATCCTCAGTGCTGCTGGGCCTTTAAAGGGTTCAGGAAATAAGAATGTTCAAGTCAGCCTTGCGACATTGCTACTGAATTTTGCCGTAGGATTGTTTGGTTCTTTAGACCTCGAAGGGAAATCTAAGCTGTTAACCACTACAGCAGAATGCCTTAAAATCAAACCCGATGCGGAGGCTGCTTTTAGATTGTTTATTGCCATGGGAACGCTTATACACAAGGATGAACGGCTGCAGAACCTAGGACAATCGTTAGAAATTACAAACCTGCTCACTGATTATATGGTTCCATCCGATCCAAAAAAGGTCTCATCCTGTGCCATTTTGCTAAGAGATTTATTACGATGATTTCAGATGTATACTTTTGCACAATTATTGATTTTTAAGGCATTCTGCCTTATCTGATACACAAAATCATATATGTGTTAAATTAAATTTGGTGCAACTTTTCAAATTGTATCTCCCTCAAAACTTGACTTCTTATTTAAATGGATTGACACTATTTTTTCGAATAGGAATTTGCCATGTATGATGTCATTAAACATAATGTGCTATGTTAATAATTTATTCATTTATGCCCAGCGATTGGTTTATTATAATAGTAATATATGCCACTGATTTACTGCCTGTGTAATACAAGAGATATGTTTAATGGCAATTATATGATATCTAAATGAGAATATTTTTATTATTTTCAAATCTTAAAATAAATAATTATGAATTGAGAATCTCCCTTGTCTTTACTTAAATAGAGGATACTTTTCATTATTTACTGTGTTCATCTTTACACTGCAGTCTTTATTACTTAACTACAATTGGTATTACCAAAAAAGAAATTAGTGAAATCATTTCTTTTTTTTATAACGATCATTCAGTAATTATTAAAAAAAAGAACTTACCTGTAACTTATATGTTCAAACTTTTCTCATGTTAGTTAAATTTGGTTTACATGTTTTATTTATCTTTGTTCACATTCGGGCTGCATTTAAATTTTGATGGTGTTAAACCTAGAAATCTATTGATTAAAATACACAATTGTAAAAAAAATCTTTTAAATCAAATTGCTCTGTTTCAAAACATGTCTTTTATAAAAGTGTATTAATTATTTTCTACAACTTCTGAAGTAATGATCTACCAATTCTAAATATATGCATTTCCATATAAATTTGACACTTATATACATTTCTTGTATTAGATTACATAAACATATGTCCATGGTGCACTTAATGGATAGTGTTACTATCCCATTGTGTGAAGTTTGTTCAGCAAAGTTAAAGTAGTTTGAATAAATAAACAAATATTTTCTGAGTTGTTGTATTCCCACTCAGATTCGCAGTAACTTAAACAGTTTATAATTTGAGGATATGTGTTGGATCTGTAGGAATATCGATTTTAATTCATGAGTGATCATAGCAAATATTGTTGTTCTATGATCACAATTAAAATAAAAATTTTCAATAAATCCAACAAATTTTATTAATTTGTTTGCTGACAAATGCTAGCAAATTATTATTTTTGTGTTTAAACTAAAGAATTACT
The DNA here is from genome assembly GCF_020536995.1 of Dreissena polymorpha. Lineage (NCBI taxonomy): Eukaryota > Metazoa > Mollusca > Bivalvia > Myida > Dreissenidae > Dreissena > Dreissena polymorpha. Next base: position 75,683,798 of record NC_068366.1, on the reverse strand, counting down.
CTAAAATAATGACATCATGACTGAAAACAATTTCACAGTTCAACAGTGAAAATTATCGACAATTTTCTAAGTTAATTTTCACTGTTTGAAACAGTGAATTATCTGTTTTAATTATCTTATATTTCTCTATACACCACCTGAAAGTATAAAATAAATTAAGAGTATGAATCTGCATATCTAGACGTTATATTAATTTAAGCTACCAGTATACACGTGGACATAGCACTTGACATTAAAATTGTAGCAACCAGGTTCTTATGTGTAAACAAATGTTCGAGCTGGTCTTTGGGTAAACTGTGCCTAATGCATGAGAGTAAAGGTTCGTCCCAGGAGCCTGTTCTGTCTCCAGTCTTATCAGCGACAGCTCTTTCCACCTAGACAGAATTTTTGTTTAAAAGAGACTTCCTTTATATGAAATATTCCATAAAAGCTGATTTGTCCTAAACAGAGATGACTACTCAGTAGAACATTGTTATAATCTTAAACTTCAAATTATATACCATAAAACAAACAAAAATATCAAGTGATAATCTTATGAAACAAACATGTTTAAAGCATAAATGAAGTTTGATAATTTTTTAATAAAACATTTAGCATTTGCTAGATTATACTTGACGAATCAGAAAACTTTAAATAAAAGTGTATTGTGTGCTGTCGTCAGTGTGATAAAAATAAAATTATGAGTACTTTAAAACCCATTAAATTACAGTGATGGCGTGATGATTTTAGCTCATCTGAGCTCAAGATTCCCATGTTGAGCTTTTGTGATCGCCTTTTGTCTTTCGTCTGTCACACGTTGTCAACATTCACCTTGTTAACACTCTAAATGCCACATTTATTTCCAATCTTCATGAAACTTGATCCGAAGATTTGTTCAAATTATATTTTGGAGAGTTCAAAAATAATTCCGTTTGTTTGAAAATCATAGCCGTAAGGGGCAGGGCATTTTTCCTTATACGGCTGTAGTAAAAGCTGGTTAGCACTCTAGAAGTCTCATTTTCAGTCCAATCTGCGTGAAACTTTGTCAAAACATTAGTTTAATGATATCTGGGCCGAGTTCCAAAAAGCCTTTGTGAATATTAGTGGGTTACTACTTTTAATCTAGCTGTAATTATCCCAGTTGCTGCTTCAACTCAAGCGGTTATTATCCAAATTACCACTTTAACTATATCTGTAATAATCCAAGTTACTGCTTTTACTCTAGCTGTAATTATCCAAGTTACTGCTTGAACTATATTTGTTATTAGTCCAGTTACTGCTTTAACTCTAGCTGTAATTATCCCAGTTACTGCTTTTACTCTAGCTGTTATTAGTCCAGTTACTGCTTTAACTATAGCTGTTATAAGTCCAGTTACTGCTTTAACACTAGCTGTAATTATCCAAGGTACCACTTTTACTATAGCTGTAATAATCCCAGTTACTACTTTTACTCTAGCTGTAATTATCCCAGTTATTGCTTTAACTATAGCTGTTATTAGTCCAGTTACTGCTTTAACTCTAGCTGTAATTATCCAGGTTACTGCTTTCACTCTAGCTGTTATTAGTCCAGTTACTGCTTTTACTCTTACTGTAATTATCCCAGTCACTTCTTTTACTCTAGCTGTAATTATCCCAGTTACTGCTTTTACTCTAGCTGTAATTATTCCAGTTACTGATTTAACTCTTAGCTGTTATTAGTCGAGTTACTGCTTTTACTCTAGCTGTTATTATCCCAGTTACTTCTTAAACTCTAAGCTGCTATAATTCAAGTTACTGCTTTTACTCTTACTGTAATGATCCCAGTTACTGCTTTTACTCTAGCTGTAATGATCCCAGTTACTGCTTTTACTCTTACTGTAATGATCCCAGTTACTGCTTTTACTCTAGCTGTAATCATTTAAGTTATTGATATAAAATGTAACTCTAGCTTTATTCATGCCAGTTACTGTTTAACTCTAGCTGTAATTATCCTAGTTACTGTTTTTACTCCAGCTGTAATTATTCCAGTTACAGCTTTAACTCTAGCTGTAATTATCCCAGTTACTGTTTCAACTCTAGCTGTAATTATTCCAGTTACTGCTTTAACTCTTGCTGTTATTATCCCAGTTACTGCTTTAACTCGAGCTGTAATTATCCCAGTTACTGCTTTAACTCTAGCTGTAATTATCCTAGTTATGATAAGAACCTTCAAATCACTTGCATTATTTATCATAACAATTGCAATTAACTCTTTGTTCAAAACCTATTTTGCGAAGCAAATGACAACATTTACACTCTTGCAGATATACTGAAAATAACTTTTATTAAAATGTAGAACTCGGCAAACTTGATAAAATTCTCCATTTCCTTTTGAAACCTTTCAAGTACAGTTAATACAAAGATCGTTTAAAGTAACGAATTTTCCAAACCAACCTCAAAATTTCGAACTTCCGTTTTTATTCCATTTAAGAATTTATCTGAACGTAGAATAATGAAATAACTTATTAAATTACAAACTAAAATCTACTTTTTCAGAAGAAATTATGCAAGAAAAGCAGACGTTCATTCGCTTCCTTCGCGAATGAAATGTTAATCAATTTGCTGTAAATGTCCTTGTTAGACTAGCAAGTCATCCAAAAAGTATATCCTAAAATTACTTTAATGCAAATAATTCAGACTTTTGAGCAACACACGTTTTCCTCGTTTAGCGTTTTGCTTGTTGCGCTAAAGAACCGTACAAAAGAACAGACGATAATTAACAGTTTTCCGGAATGATATAAGTGGTGAGTTTTCAAGCCAATTCTACTACCCAAATATATTATGACCATTGCAGTTTCGTAAACTATAAATGCTTTGCTCAAGATGCGTATTTATCTATCAAGACAGCATATAACGTGTGCCGTAATCTATGACGTTTGGATTAAGTCCTCCACAATATAAGCGCGTCAAGCAGTTCAGTACCAGATCTGTGCGAAAATTAATACACCAAACAATGTAATAAATTATATCATACACGTTACTCAAACTGGTTTCCAGGTGTGTGTGTGTGTGTGTGTGTGTGTGTGTGTGTGTGTGTGTGTGTGTGTGTGTGTGTGTGTGTGTGTGTGTGTGTGTGTGTGTGTGTGTGTGTGTGTGTGGTGTGTGTGTGTGTGTGTGTGTGTGTGTGTGTGTGTGGGTGTGTGTGTGTGTGTGTGTGTGTGGTGTGTGTGTGTGTGATGTGTGTGTGTGTGTGTGTGTGTGTGTGTGTGTGTGTGTGTGGTGGTGTGTGTGTGTGTGTGTGTGTGTGTGTGGTGTGTGTGTGTGTGTGGGTGTGTGTGTGTGTGTGTGTGTGTGTGTGTGTGTGTGTGTGTGTGTGTGTGTGTGTGTGTGTGTGTGGTGTGTGTGTGTGTGTGTGTGTGTGGTGTGTGTGTGTGGTGTGTTGTGTGGTGTGTGTGTGTGTGTGATGTGGTGTTGTGTTTGTGTGCGTGTGTTTGTGTGAGTGTGTGTGTTTGTGTGTGTGTGTGTGTGTGTTTTGTGTTGTGTGTGTTTGTGTGGTGTGTGGTGTGTGTGGTGGTGTGTGTGTGTGTGTGTGTGGTGTGTGTGTGTGTGTGTGTGTGTGTGTGTGTGTGTGGTGTGGTGTGTGGTGTGTGTGTGTGTGTG
>NC_068366.1:75570201-75675201 GCF_020536995.1 Dreissena polymorpha | reverse complement strand
AAGCCCTCTAATACATATCTCTGGATAAAACCGTCTTGATTGCACATAAATCTGAAATGTTAGCACGTTTTCATCCGCTTGATGTAAAAACGACTGTGATTGTGAAAAGACAATGATTTAATTAGGGTTTACCAGAATCATAGAAGAGGATACTACCGACAGAGATAATGGCAACTTCACCATTCATATACTATGATGGTGTTGCTGAAACAGCGTGTTGATCTATCAAGATTGCATATAACGTTTGTTGTAATTTCGCCGCGATGGCCCGCGTAAGCAGTTTAGTACAAGAGCCAATCAATTCATCCAACAACGTACGGAAATCATGTTATTTTCTTAATTCGTGTTTTTCTGAAACATTTCATGTAGAGTAGCTATCTTTTGTCACTGGTTTAAGCAAATGTGCGTGGTTTTATAAACCGCTTTGATCGGCTTGCAAGCCATGGTAACGGGCAATATTTGGAATATTCTCCATGGTCCATTTTCCAATGTCCAGACAGTATACATGGTAAGTGGTCAAACTAAAACCTATTTTGTCGACTGATTGTTGCGATCCTATCGATCAACACTACACTTATGTACATGTATATATACATTAGATAAATATATGACTCGTGTTCTCAGAAAATGGTGTTAAATGCATAAAGTGTATTCCCAGATAAGCCTGTGCAGTCCGTACAGGCTAATCGGTATACGGACATTTGCCCCTTCGAACATCTGCCCCTTCATGAAATCAGGAATAAAAGGACATCTGCCCCTTTTTATTTGAAAGATTGTGTTACTACACAGTTTTGTTGTTATCGATCGAATCTTTATCATGTTACTTATTGCTGAAATATTTTAAAGATTAAAAAAAAATGGAACATGCATGAGGTTTTACATTTTTAAAGTATAGTTTCACGTATCCACCATGAACCTTGCATTGCCATACTGCACCGTATTATTTAGACTCGTGTTGGTTAAACACATAAAGGGATACATGTTCTTTAATAAATGGATCGCGCCCCGTATAGAAATTCTCTTCTTAACTCCTTAAATAATTAACATTTTGACATGAAATAAAGTATATTGCATGTCGTCTTATATTTCATCATTGCTTTACAAAGACATTTAGAATGAAATGCCTGAGCATATTCATCTTAAAGACCGCATAAGATATATATATAAAGCCCGAGTAAATTTTCAATTTAAATTCTGACACTTTGTTACTGCGGTAACGAGATATGTTCTTCTAAAGTGACAGTGTGTTTGTTCTCCGTAAGCACTTTGGTTAATCATGTGGTAGTTCACACGTAAATTCTTATAAGAGCTTGTGTAATAACACCACAAGTAAACAATTACGTTAATAAAGTCATGGGAAAGCTTTTGTCCGATGTAGTAAAATCATGGGAGAACTTTTGTCCTTGGTATTAAAATCACGGGAGAGCTTTTGTCCTGGGTAGTAAATTCATGGGAGCGCTTTTGTCCAGGTAAGTAAATTCATGGGAGGGCTTTTGTCGGGTTAGTAAATTCATGGAAGAGCTTTTGTACGGGCAGTTAATTCTTGAAGGGCTTTTGTGGTTACAATACACTAAATGATCGGTTCATGTAGGGCTGTACTCTCTAAAAAATATCATAGTTGACAGGAAGGCATGTTTTACACTTTTTACCATTATTCGGGTGTTATCTTGCGGAGATAATGGTAGGGCATGAATAGGTGTTCACTACTGAATCCCTGAAATATGATACACTTGAAGACTATAGTAAACCATTGCACTAGAAAAGGTTACATTCCACTAAGAAACGGCCGAAAAAAAAAGTTGCAAAAACAGTCGATTTTGATTTGTGTCAAGTTCTTTCTTGCATTGTACATGACATATCTTTTTTATTGCATATATCGATTCCGCTTAGAATGGCCTCTAAGAAAAGGTATGGTTATGGGGGTCTCTATGTGCAAAATGTTGCATTTGTTTTCGCTCAAAGTTGTCGCTTTTACATTGAATTATATAGGGAAACTATTTGGTGTATTATGACCTTGTTCTGGGTAAAATTATACAGCCATGGTAACTCTTTGAGCCGCTTCAATCATCGTTCAAGGAGAATGGTGGATAGTGCAAATATTAATCGGACTTAAAATTGACAACGCAGAGTCGTATGTGAGAGCATGGAACAACAACTCTGAGGGGTATTGGTACCAACCCTTTGTTATGCATTTAAAATAATAAAAAATGTCAATATAATCGCTAAAGCAACTGCGTTTCAGCAAACCCTAACATGCACGAATACTCCACACTCATCTTCAGCCACTGAGGATCGTCATTCTATTCCAAATGTGATGTTCCAGGATAACGCATTCGAATAATTGTCAATTTTAGATCCGATTGATATTTGCGTTACCTCCCATTCTCTTTGAACGATGGTTGAAGCAGCTCAAAGAGTTACCATGGCTTTGTAATTTTCTTTTCTTTATTGTTTGCCTTTTTTAAGGTATTTAGCTCCATTTGACTTAACTAATGAAGTTTTTTTTGTATTTTTTATATCTTTAAGTTACTAGCAGCTTTATTTGATCGGCATTGAATATTAACTTTACATTATTTGTTTTGTTTTGTTTTGACCTCATTTGTTCCACTTTATAACTTTATACTTTATAACACTTTAAATAACATTATATAATTGTTAAGGTATGCTACTCCTTTTTGCAAACCTAATTTACATCGCTAGTATTCTGCCCCGTTGGTACTATTTAAGTCGTGAGTCAACCATATGAACCGTACGTACGTTTTCGACCATTCTCCCACCCTGTCATTTAATGCGTCGTACGGGGGAGATTTTATAATCCTCATGTTCTATGTTACATGCAATTTAAACTCGTTGAATGATCAAATATAAAATTAATTTTCGAGCATATTTTTTCTTTTTAAATGGAAAACCTACCGTTGTTTGATATTTACATATTATGCATTCTTCATTAGGCCTAAAAGAAATATGATGTTGTGGTTCCGGTCCCCCGACCCTACCTAGGAAAATGCGCCGTCCCTAAAGTTTTCATTGACCGTGCCGACCCTTAACCTTTTTTTAACGTTTTCTGGTAGGATAAATATCAAAGCGATATCGACTTTAGCCGAAAATTGTGAGAGCCGATTTATGATCCTCTGTCAATTAAGTAATGTATCTCTTTACCCACCTAAAGCCCGCGGATCGTCGCTGTAATCGGTCAATGAGAGCGCACGCTTTGAATGAGCGACAACACTCGTAAGCAGTCATACCTGTACCTGCAGTAAAATCATGCAGACGTCGAGTGACGTAATTTTCATAAGTGTGTGATTTTATGGCAGTTTGTTGGCTTTGCTATCTAACACACTCATCGGTCCCTACAGTGTCCACCTTCACGATGAAATCTCGGCAACTTACTTAGAAGACAGATGATGGCAACCTGGTGAAATCCTTGTGGATATTGTGCATTTCATGCATAATATGGTCGAAACATTTATTCGACACGTGACGCACTTTAACAAATTATTGTTGAAATAATTACGCGAAACTTTAAATGTTTCGTGCAATTCTCAAATGAGCATTATTCATTTTGTAATCCAAAACACGCTTCCGAATTTTAATGCTAACGCGACATTAACAAATTCTAGCGTCAAATGAACAGTGCTTTATCCTTTGTCTCAATTAAAAGCGCGCGAAAATTATGCCGACATGTAGAACGTCGCATAGAAAGTGTGGGCGTATTTTGTAATATATAAAAATTAACATCACGTCAGGCGATTTACGCGTGTTCAGTGGAAAATAAATGCCCCGATACGACGTTATTTCATTACATCTTTAAATAGTAACAAATGCTAAAATTTATTTGATACTTAAGAAAAATGGCGAATGTTTGTGTTTCTTGAATTCTTGAGCACATTTATCGTTTTTCCAAGAATTTGCTTTACAACTGGAATATATGGGATTATCGGGTAATGAGAAGCGACTGGAAAAGTAGTAAGTATATGAAGTAATAAATATGAAAGTATGGTTGATACGGATGTATTAAGGAATCGATCGAAAATTTTGTTATCAATGACGTCATTGCTGTTTTTTCTTGAAGAGCCATAACGCACCAAATAACGTCATTTCACTCTACGAATGTAATAAAAATAACGTATGGAGGTTGCAGCCCATACCCACCTCCTATAACGGCCTCGGGGCGTCTAAAAATCCTGTGGAAAGCACTGCGTAAGTTTCATGCGATCGTGAGTGGGTGGGGTAAAACAGTGATTTTTTTTAAACTTTCAATTACGTGATTTAATAACATTGAAGGATATAATATTTGATCAAGTTGCATTCATTACATTAACACACCCGTATTAAACTTAGTTTGTGGGCGTAAACCGAAATCATGGTGGTTGTTCTGGTGGTTTTTATCATAGGTTGAATCTCACCTGGCTGGAAAAAAGAGTTGTTAAAATGATAAATATACAAAGAAGATCACTACACAATAATGGGAACACTTTTCTATGGTGTACATGGAGGTTTTATGTGAAAACCATCGGCATAAAATGACTTTTAAAAACAGGCATCTGGAAAAAATTAGAAATATATAATTAACAAAATGAAAAATTGACCTACCCTACCTAGAAATTTTGGCAATGTTACCAGAACTACAACATTTTTTAGGACTTGGCAAAAAATAATTTGTGAAGAATACAGATAACATTTAAACTATTAGCTTCTTTTTGAAACATGTTAGTGTATATTAAAGAAAGCTATTATACTGCATCTGTTTTGCCTGTGACTGAAGGATTAATCTTTTTAATAGGTTAAATGGTTGCTTGATGATTTTTTAAAAGCGTTACGGCATCTGACAGGCGTTGCGCGATGAATACATGTTTCTTCGCTTGGTATTATCACCAATTGGTCTTTAAACGGTTTCTGCTGAGCGATTTGGGACACGGCTGGCGACCAACCAATGAAAAAATGCAGTGCAGCGATTGTTCAATTTTGTGTTGCTGGGCATTTAGCCTCCTTGTTTTTAAGATCCAGGTGCTGAGCTTTTGATATTTTGAATGGTAATTGTTTACAGCCACCGTATAGAGAGTACATTTCTAAAATGATTTAGACTGAGTGTTGCTAGTCTTAATTAAGCTTTGGTAGCTTAACGTAAATAATAATAACACTAACATTTTAGTGCTAACTGGAAATTGATTAATGTCAGGATGTCAAAGCATGTCAGTGGTAGTTCCTTTTCAGTCACCGTACAATCACATATATTATTACGTTGGAATGTGTTGATGTAAACACAAAACAACATGATAACGTTCTGAAGCAATGCTGTATTTCAATGCATGTTGGGCGGTCCATATTTCAATGCATCCTGAACTGAAACTCAATGAATAAATCAACGAAGCATAGGTACTGAAATTTGGTTATAACCGACGTTTGCAGATTTCATTTATGCATATTATCATTTAAGTTTTTTTTACTTTAAATGATAAATCGTAAATATCGTATTATTTGAATAAAATCATCATAAAGTGCATATTCTATAACATTAATGAATATAGCCGATATCATCCTCATCCGAAATCAATGTGTTATTATAAGACAGAAACTATATTTTCTCTCTATGTCAGAGTGAGACTCTGCTTTGATTGTTTTCTTGTTCAGTGTTTGTTAACAAATATATTGTAGCGTATTGCCCCGTTTTGTACTACCCCGTATTGACTTAATTAGTTAGTCGTAACAAGTTTCAAGCAAAATAACGCCGCCATAAGTTTAAAGATGTATTCTGTATAACGTACGTCGATTGTTGGATTACAACAGCGGATATATAAAACTCTGGAATATCTGGTTCGTGGAGCTAAGCAGTTATTTCTTCGTAAACAGAAAACGTTAATCGACTTAAAAAATGAGATGAAGAATCTGTATCTCGATGAGTCACCACAGGATGTAAACAAACAAGTCAAAAAAAAATGAGACAATTCATGAAAGTGAACCGATTGAAATTTCAAGCGAAACAATTACAAGAAAGAAGGTAGAAAACCTTATCTGCAAACTGGATCGGCGATTCAAGTTTAACTGTTCTCTTGATCATCCACCGAATAGCACCTCTTTAGTTCTTATGATACAAAAATACGACCGTTCTTCGTGAAGGCTCGAACCGGAATGATTCCAAAAGAACGCTGATCTTCCTTGGCCGATTCAGCACCCGGTCGACCCGACCTATGATCGAACGACCAACTAAGGCAAATCGACCCGGGTCGACAAGTTCTAAGGATCCAAGATGGCCGCCGTAGCGAATGTAAAAAAAGCTCTGAAGAGCGATTTTTAGTAAAATGAGATATGATATATGACATAGAGGAAAATAACTATTAAAACTCTGTGGTGAGTTGAAATGGATGCATATTACTAAAAATGGAGAATTTGCCTATCAGGACGCCATTAAACATAGAAACTGCTTCGCTCCTTACAAGTGTTGAGCAACAATAAAATAATTAAACGTTTATGGAAGCTTAAAATACAGTGAGGGGGGGGGGGTTTACTTATAAAATGCATTCTGTATAGACATAATAAATATGCAGTCATGTATTTGTATAAAATTCCCTCACTGGTGATCATCAAAACTCTTGGAATGTTAATACATGTATTAAAAGGTAAGTGTTCATTTACTACATAAATAGTATAATTTATTAACAAATATTAATATTCAGAATTTCATTGAACAAAAGGTGGGGCGCATCATTACCCCCTCCTTTAGGAAGGCTAAGCTCCCGCAGCCTTAACAAACAATGAGGTACCAACACTGATATAACTATTAAACTGTTTACAAGAACAAGCAATATATAATAATTGAGATCAATTACTTTTGAGATCACAAAATCACTGTTCACTTTGAAAATGTCACCTTCCACAGTGTATTCACACACACAAGAATGTCACTTGAGGTTCCCACACACAAAATGTCACTTGAGGTTAAGCACAATATAATTGAATAAAATTAAGCACTCTTGTGTATCACAGAAATCTTACACAGTGTATTCATACACTTAAAAATGTCACTTGAGGTTCACACACACAAGAATGTCTCTTGAAGTTAAACACAATATTATTAAATAAAATTGAGCACTCTTATGTATCACAGAAATCTTAACACATTTGTTTTTAATTGTCCTGACACTTTGTAATAGTTTGTAAGTTAACTGTTCATGTTGTATAAATTAAATGTCCATATTTATTTTCACAGGTAAAGATCTTCAAGAAGAGTCCACAGATGGGGGGGGGGGGAATACCCGTACCATGCCTCCATAAGCGACCAATGCACAGTACGGACTGACCACCCACGCCGTGATCAGCGAATACCCAGATAGCACCAACTGGTACTACGTGGGCCCGCTTCCCAGCAGGCGCGACGAATACCCACAAAGTGCCCGCGTGGATTACCAGCACTTAGTGGGCCCCTGCAATTCAAGCAGAAGGCGATCATTTCCAAGGCATACAGTTACATTTTGCGCGGCCTCATGTTTTCCTTGTCTCGCCTTCGACTATCAATAGCTCTCTCGATGGAAGTTACTCTGCGTTCCAAACGACGAAGCTCGTCCAGTATCCTTTCGGTGTTCCTGGCGGTGGCTTGACAGGCTTGAGCAGCTGTCTCCGATGCTCTCTGGATAGCCTGCAGTTCGGCATTGGGTTGTCCTTTCTCTGTTTGAGACGCCTTTTCTGACATTGATATTACCTCAAAGAGAAGTGGATCCGCCTTGTCCTGTTCTGTAGGAAGAATGTCCACTGGTTCGTCCTGGAGAGGTGTGGCTGCCCGGGCCTTAGGCGATGACTGTGGTGTCTTCAAGGTTTGGACCAGTGCTGTCAAAGGATCTTCATCAAAGCTAGGGGCCGTGTACAGTGCTGGGTTAACAAGAGCAGTTGATTGGTCAGGGAATATTTCCTGGGATTCTACCATTGATCTGGGTAGCACGTACCTCTGATCTGTATACTGCGGACTTAATGGAAGCGACATGGTTGATGGTGAGAAGTCCGCCTTCCTCTTCAACGGCCTCACATCCAGGAGCCATGGTGGAAGTGCTGGTTCCTTTTGATCCATAAACATGTCATCGTCTTCTTCCCTTATCGGGGTCATATCGTTAGCTGACACAAACCAAGGAAAGTTTGACATGATCAGTATCTGTTTAAGGTCAATGTTCTGATTGCTGCCAACTGCCCTTACATGGCCCGCGTATTTGGTGAGGTGTTTTAGTAAATCATCCCTGGTTTCACACCGGAACTTGCATAGGATGCAGAAAAAGGGAACTTGCTTTTCTGGTACGTGGTCTCTCAGTATGTGGGCCGCCAGTCTCCCCTTTCTGTCCACTTTGCCGCAATGGCTACAACGATATGCGAGACCCCCATTGGATAACCTGTTCATCTGAAAATATAGCATTTTAAAGAAACGTTTAATGTGGAGCGATAAAACTTGTAAATCTATGGTGACTCCTGTGTATAACTGTTGGTTCTGTTTTGCTTTGTTTAAACTGTAAATGATTTCTTTACCATCTGAATTTGGCGCGAAAAAAATTTGTTATAACGTATGTTACAGCTCGGTTCTAATTATTTTTTGTTTTCTGTTTCAGATTATTGGCCAAGGATTTTGCCCATTTAGATGCGTTCTGGCCCCGGTAGGGTTTCAGCTTGTTGTGGTGTGTGTTGCGTATTTGACCATTCTTACCCATCTGGATAGTGAAATTGACTGGGGACCTCTTTTCTATCACTGGAAACGGACCATCATACGCTTTCTCTAACTTTGGGTTTATACCTACCTTCCGGCCTTCATGCAAGAACCAAACTAAGTCGCCCACCTGGTATTGCAGGAAATTCAACTTTACATCGTGTATCTCCTTGCTTCTTTCGGCCGACTTCTGTAATTGTTTCCGGACCAGGTCATGCGTGCGTTGGAGCCTCGCCTTAGTTTCTATTACAAAATCGACTTCTGAAATTTCATGGTTCTGTGCGGGGTTCACATGTCCAAATATTACACTGCTTGTTAGTCTCACCTCTCTCCCAATCATCACCATATTTGGTGATAACTTCGTGCTTTCATGTGGTGTCGCTCTGTACGCTCCTGCTAGAACTTCAAGGTGCAAGTCACATTCGTCTTGTTCGTCTGCTAAATAACACCTTATCATCCTCAATAATGACCGGTTAAACCTTTCTACCTGTCCATTCCCTCTTGGGTTTTCAGCACTCGTTCTGGTTTTCTTGATTTCTAGCAGTTCACATAACTCCAGTATTAACTTACTTTCAAATGCTGATCCCTGGTCACTGTGTATCGACAGTGGTGTCCCCCATCTACTTACGATTTTGTCCAGAATGACTTTTCCACATGTCTCAGCTGTCTGGTCTGGTACTGCTACTACTTCTACATATTTAGAAAAAGTGTCTGTTAGAACTAAGACATACCTGTTTTTTCTTTCTGTTCTGGGAAAGGGACCTGTGAAGTCAAGTGCAAGCACATCCAATGGAGCTCCAACTCTTATGTGTCCCAGTGGAGCTTTTTGCTTTCTTGACGGCTTCTTATCGGCTTCGCAGATATCGCAATGGTGGACATATAGCGTGACGTCACTTTTCAGCGCGAACCAGAAGTAACTTTCCAGGATTCGGTGTTTGGTTCTCTTGATGCCCATGTGTCCAGCAGTTACTGGGTCATGTGCCTGTTTCATCACATCTGTACGTAAAGCTTGTGGGACCACTAGCTGTAAACGATCATCACCGTTACCTGTTTTCTGAAACCTTCGATACAACGTACCAGCGTGTATTTCCAAGGTGTCCCATATGATCCAATAGTGCCGGGTTTCTGGACTTTTGTCGAGCATATCATCTTGCTTAGGTTTGACTCCGGCCAACTTCGCTTCAAGGATTGGTCTGATCTGTGCATCTTCCTGCTGTTTCTGACTCATTTCTGCTGTGCTGAAGATAGCTGCCCATGGTTGTCTGCTTTCGGGTACCATTTGATCTCTCGATGTGCCGGGTGTGTTTCGATTACCATTTGAAACGGCTCTTACCGGCTCAATCTTTGTGCCATCTTCCTCATCCTTGACCTTGTCATGAACTGCGCACTTTTGGTCCTCGGTTTGGTCGCTTACCTTTCTGTCCAGAGCCATTGTTTCGGATCGCCTTAGGCATTTCTTGCAAAGTCCACATTTGAGTGGTTCCATCATGTCTACATCTGGACAATTGCAGTCTTTGGGATTCGTACATCTAGACAATGCGTCACAATGCCACATCCTTTTACCTGCCCTGTACTCTATTATGAAGTCATACCTCGACAATATATCGATCCATCTCGCGATCTTACTGCTCGGCTCTTTCAAACTGAACAACCATACAAGTGCCTGATGGTCGGTTCTTACTACAAAGTGCCTTCCCAATAGGTACTGACGGAAGTACTGTATGAAGTAGACGACTGCTAGGAGTTCTTGTTCTGTAATACAGTAGTTCCGTTCAGCCTTATTGGTTGCCCTGCCTGCGTAGGCTATCACGCGCTCCCGACCTTCCTGCATTTGAGAGAGCACCGCCCCAAGTCCGATCCCGGAGGCGTCCGTGTCGAGGTAAAGCTGCCTGCTGCATTCAATGGGTAGCCCATCACATCTGGACCAATTAAGGCTTGCTTCAACGCATTGAATGCTTCCTCGCATTATGTTGTCCAATGAAAGGCACTGTCGACTTTGGTCAAGTTCGTAAGGGGCCTTGCAATCTTGGCAAAGTTTTTTACAAAGCGCCTGTAATATGACCCAGTTGCCACAAACCGCTTTACTTGTTTTGGTGTAGTAGACCTAGGCCACTCTACTATTTTGGCTATGTTGGAGCTTTAGGGGCGCACCCCCTTGCTGCTAACAATGTGACCCAGGAAGACCACTTCCTCTTGTAGCAGGTTGCATTTATCCGGCTTCTTTGATGCGTGTCAGTACCTCTTCAAGTCGTTGCATATGTTGCTCCAGGTCAGATGCATAGACCACGATGTCGTCAATGTATACAAGGCATGTTTCCCACTGAAGACCCTGAAGAACCAGCTCGATGACTCTTTGAAAAGTACTGGCAGAATTATTAAGCCCAAATGCCATTCGCGTCATTTCGTATTGTCCAAATTTATATACAAAGGCGCTTTTTGGAATGTCTTCATCCTTCAGCGGTATCTGGAAATACCCAGATGTGAGGTCGAGGCTACGGAAATACTTTGCTCCTGCGACTGCATCAAGACAATCTTGTACTCTGGGCATGGGAAAACCATCCGGCTTGACAAGGGCATTCAGCCGTCTGTAGTCAACACATGGTCTGATTGATCCGTTCTTCTTTCATACTAGTGCGATGGGACTTGCCCAGGGGGAGGTACTTTTCATTATGACTCCCTTTTTCAGCAGATCTTCAATAGCTTGTTTCTCCTCATTAGCGTATGCTAAAGGTACAGGTCTTGGTCGCTGTTTGATTGGTGCCGCACCCTCAGTATTTATGCTATGTTCAGCTAAGTGGGTCAACCCAAGATCTCAACTCATCTTTACTAAAGGTGTCACCGTGTTTCGCCAACAGGCTTGCTAGCGCTTTCTTTTCGACGTCAGACTTACCTTTACTAGATTTTCGCAGTAATGATTCTAGATGCGCTGGGACCTGTATTTTTCCATTTGGTTTATCATTAACTACTTTTACCTCGGCTGACCTTGTAGTGATTCTTCTTACGGCCACCAAGTTGTCACTTTCTGCTTGATGTTCTGCTTTTGTCAGTACCGAGACTATCTTCTCCATCCTCTCTGCTATTCCTATTTCTGCATCATGTCTCAGGTTTACTTTCGTTGGATAAGGGTTAAAAACTCTTACCTTGCATGTTGGAGCCTCATTGAGGTTCACTAATGTGGTTGCCATTTGCAAAGGGTACCTCTCTTTAAATAGCTGGTTAGGCTCGACTACGTAGTCAGCCTCCGTATCGTCATCATCTGCTTCAAACCTTTCTATATAAACACTTACCACGGCTTCTGCATGGCCTGGTACTGTCATGTTTTCTGCCACCACTACTCTCCTTGCTTTTTTCAATCTTCCCTACCTGGAATATTGGTATCTCCATGCCGTCTAACAGAATTCTGTTCTGACTCAAAAGAATGTCTGCCGGCCTCCCATTTTCACCTTTCAGAATATCATACCCAAGCAGAACATCATCCTCGATGTCCGCCACCTTGATATCCCTTGTCACTTGTAGAGGTCCAAGGTTAATATCTAACTTTGTTTGACCAACATCTTTTATTGGTGCTCCTCCTGCACCAACCAACCGGTCAGTTTTATAAACTACGGGACATGCATGCGGGTTTATCTGTTTAAACACCCTGGTTGACACTATGGTCCTTGTCGCTCCAGTATCGGCTGTGAATGTAACAGGAAACCTATTCACTGTTCCCTTTACATACACTCCATCCGCTGATGGCCTGGACCTCTGAACCCGAGCACATTCCTTCGTCACTTGCTGTGTTTTGTCATCTTGATTTTAACCTTCGGTACTTTTTACTGGGACCTTCCCTCTGGCCACAAGGGCTGGTCCTTGGAAGTTTAAAGGAGCAGACTTGTCATCGCCATCGACCTTTGTTACCTGATCACCATACAAACATTTGTCGGGGCACTCCCTGGCAAAATGACCTTTCTGTTGGCACCGGTAACAAACAACATCTTGCTTTCTGTTAGGCTTTCCCTTTTTTGCAGTGTCATACTTACTCTCTAGATCATCCAGTCGCTTCAGGATCTTTGTTAGGATCTCATCTTTAGGTTCATTATATTGCCTAGGCTGCTGATTACTGTACGAAAAGCACTTACCACCTGTATCTCTGGACCACTGCCTTCTTGTTCCACTACTATCAAACTGTGGCTCTGAGAGCTTCTCTGTAGCCCGACGTGTAGGTCTTCTGTAACGCCTTTCATCTTGCTTTCCTCGCATCTGTAGATAAGTTGCTACGTTGAATACCGCTTCATCTACTGTTGTAGGCTCCTTGTGGAATTCGACTTCAAAGCGGGCCTCATCATCTTGTAGACCGTCGAGGAAGCGGCATACAAGATCTTCTTCCCTAGTTCTTCGGTCTCGTTGTGGATGGGCACGATTGTAGAGCATCTTTAACTCTGACGCGTAGGCTTCAACGCTCTCATCATGACGCTGATTTCTTCTTGTAAACCTTGCCTCGAAGATTTTTGTCGTTTCCACCAACTGAAATCTACTTGATATTTCAGCCTTGAGGTCTCTGTAGTTGTGCAACACCGCGGGTGAATGCTACTGTGGCCGCTTGCCCCTCCAATCGCTGTAAGAGATGGTCATGGCGTTGATCCTCGTCCAACTGGAGGCGATCTGCTATCGTCTCGAAGCGTGTTACCCAGACTCGCCATTCTTCTTTGCCGTCAAACGCAGGGACCTTCATTAGATCTCTTGGTCTCTGCCTGTAAGGTTCACTACATGCAAAATCATCTGATCGATTATAGAAATGTTGCCTACCATGATCGCCCATGTATTGGTAGCCCTGGTGTCTGGGATTATAATAATAGGAGTTACCATTAAGGTCTGCTGGTGCTGGGTCTGTTGAATTCCTGCTTACAAAGGGTGGGCTGTTGGTATTCAGTCGAGGATCACTGGATGTAGTCTGTGCTTGAACTTGCGGGCCTTTTGCTGTACCTGTTCTTTGTACTTGCTCTATGCGGGCTTCAAGCTGTGTCTGTCCAGCACGGATATCCTTTACTTCTGAAACCAGATCCTTTAAAGCCCCAGTAAGCCCTTCTAATACTGACCTTGTCTCACTGCTTCGCTTAGGTCTCCTCCTTTCGTTCACCCTATCGGATCTGACTTGTGACTCAGACCCGGATTCCGGTTCGGTGTTTGCGTCACTTACCTGTTGTTGTTGGTCAACAGGTCTGTCTTCCTCATCTGAGCGGGAATTTGTATTGTCCCTGTTAATTCTGAAATGAACCTCAGAGTCGCTTGATACATCATTATTTTCTTTGTTTGCAGCCATCATGGACCAATATAATGATATATATACCAACAATACTCTGAAATAATATTTGTCACGAACAAAATAAATATTATGCTTGTTGTTATTTATTTTTTAAGTTGTTATTGTTGTTTGTTTCGCTGAGCAATAAAGTCTTTAAACGTATTGTGTTGACTTGTATATCCAACGTTACAATAGCTGATTGACAAAGCTGCTATATAAAGGCTTATTCTTGACAGCTGTTGTAATAACTTTCGTCTGAATGTGAGGCTCTCAGTGCTTTGATTTCTATGAACTGCGTGTAGGACTTTCAGGATTTAGATTTTCACTATAAGGGTTCATATCACGGGATCCACATTTAAATAATGGGATCCCACCGCCGTCAACAAAAAGTTGTAGAGTACTGCCCCGTTTTGTACTACCCCGTATTGACTTAATTAGTTAGTTTCAAGCAAAATAACGCCGCCATAAGTTTAAAGATTTATTCTGTATAACGTACGTCGATTGTTGGATTACAACAGCGGATATATAAAACTCTGGAATATCTGGTTCGTGGAGCTAAGCAGTTATTTCTTCGTAAACAGAAAACGTTAATCGACTTAAAAAATGAGATGAAGAATCTGTATCTCGAATGAGTCACCACAGGATGTAAACAAACAAGTCAAAAAAAATGAGACAATTCATGAAAGTGAACCGATTGAAATTTCAAGCGAAACAATTACAAGAAAGAAGGTAGAAAACCTTATCTGCAAACTGGATCGGCGATTCAAGTTTAACTGCTCTCTTGATCATCCACCGAATAGCACCTCTTTAGTTCTTATGATACAAAAATACGACCGTTCTTCGTGAAGGCTCGAACCGGAATGATTCCAAAAGAACGCTGATCTTCCTTGGTCGATTCAGCACCCGGTCGACCCGACCTATGATCGAACGACCAACTAAGGCAAATCGACCCGGGTCGACGAGTTCTAAGGATCCAAGATGGCCGCCGTAGCGAATGTAAACAAAGCTCTGAAGAGGACTTACCTTGAGCGATTTTTAGTAAAATGAGATATTATATATGTCATAGAGGAAAATAACTATTAAAACTCTGTGGTGAGTTGAAATGGATACATATTTCTAAAAAATGGAGAATTTGCCTATCAGGACGCCATTAAACATAGAAACTGCTTCGCTCCTTACAAGTGTTGAGCAACAATAAAATAATTAAACGTTTATGGAAGCTTAAAATACAGTGAGGGGGGTTTTACTTATAAAATGCATTCTGTATAGACATAATACATATGCAGTCATGTATTTGTATAAAATTCCCTCACTGGTGATCATCAAAACTCTTGGAATGTTAATACATGTATTAAAAGGTAAGTGTTCATTTACTACATAAATAGTATAATTTATTAACAAATATTAATATTCAGAATTTCATTGAACAAAAGGTGGGGCGCATCAATATTATTGCGTAATATAATGTTTTATTTATTCAATGCACCTATGATTTATACATGAAAAGAAGTTATCGTCAATCTTGACGTTTGAAACGTTTGCACTTATGTGATATGTTCTCGTGGTTACACTTTAAGAAGTAGTGTGAACCAATAGCTAACTCGTGATAACGACAAAGCTAGTTCTTGCGACCGACTTAGCAACTCATGAGAACGATGTAATAACATGTGGTCACGACACTGTCAACCTTGGGAAGGGCGGTCATCTATTGTAGTTAAAACGTTGTGACCCAACCCCTTACCTTCCAAAGCAAAACTATACAGCTTCTAAAGCTATGTCAAACTCACTGTCATTTACAGTTAGCAAATCTCATGCATTTATGAACAAGCAATACAACTAAAATTAACATAATCAACCAATCATAATACACCTAGATTGAAAATCATTAAGAAGCGCGAATATATCTGATAAATATGTACGCATTATTCGTAACTCGAACATCACATTATTAAATAAAATATTTTTATAATATACCGC
Source organism: Dreissena polymorpha (assembly GCF_020536995.1). Lineage (NCBI taxonomy): Eukaryota > Metazoa > Mollusca > Bivalvia > Myida > Dreissenidae > Dreissena > Dreissena polymorpha. The sequence goes on along the minus strand of NC_068366.1, from coordinate 75,659,260 downwards.
TATATTATGTAAACACATATATGGAATATATATATATATATATATATATATATATATATATATATATATATATATATATATATATATATATATATATATATATATATATATATATATATATATATTTCGGATACATATATGTGTGTAATGCATATTAACTAAAGCGGACAGTATGCACATCGATGATGTCTGCTTGTTGCTGTATTCGAGTAGATCAGTCTCTGAAACTGTTAGACAATTCGCCTGAGTTACAAAGAAACTTTACTATTGAAGACGATTTAGTTTTGTGTCTGAATAATTATTTGACGTAATTGTAACTCAAATATTGTTTTGCTTTTATATTTTTTGTAATAAATGATTGTTAATAATCCTGATTCATTCACCCGCTTTAATTCAAGTAATCGCCAATGGTAATTCTGTGTTGTTGATAGAAAATTGCACTGAGGGTATAATAAAAGGAAAACATGTCAAACACAAGTTTTATTTAGCAAATGAAAAACAAACACAATTACATAAATTGACAGGCTCAATATTGATAAGTGTATTGTCCCCAAAATTACTTTATCATTCTATGCAAAATAATCGAAATACCAGATGCATTGTTTGCATCATTCAATATACTTAGTGTAACCAATCAATTAGTAAATATTCTAAAATTCTATCATTTCTATTCACTTATTATATTGAATTAATCAATTCACGAAAGATGAAACTCAATACGATAAATCAATGTTTACTGATAAGTAAAAAGCAATATATATTGCACATGTTCCTACGTATTTCAATTATTTCAATATTGTTCAATTATATTTCAATCAATTAGTAAATATTCTAAAATTCTATCATTTCTATTCACTAACATTATGAACGAGAATTAGAATTACAGAATTAATCAATTCACGAAACATGAAACACACTACGATAAGTCAATGTTTACTGATAAGTAAAAAGCAATATATATTGTACACGTTCCTACGTATTTCAATTACTAGTACTTCAATAGTGTTAACAACATCATATTATTTAAAGCAAACCTTAATCCGTATGATCGTATTCGACAGGATAAACATTGAAGTTAGTGATCAAAAACTCGGCGCAATCATGTTCTGTACATTGAGGATGGTAAGAACAAATGGATAGCTAATTTTAAGTATCAATTAACATAATCGTATTATCATCATAGACTTTGTATTTAATGCCCATATTGTTAAATATTGAGTTATTTATTACATTTTCAAAAACGAGATTGATGTAAAATTATTCTAACTAATAAGGAACTTTCTTCAAGCTGTTGTTATATTTCAGTGAAAAAAAAACACTTAATAGCAATTCAAAATATTTTTTGTTATCATTTTTAAAAAGTAACATAACGGACCGGGATACAACAGCATCCCACACGGAGAGTAAAGTGAGCGCAAACAAAACACAATATTTATGTATCAATCAGAATAAACACAAGAACGCACAATAACATGCACACTTGATCTCATAAAACAATCAGCTATTTAAACAAACGTTGATTATAACAAAGTACACAATGGCTAATATATTTAATAAACATCGGTTTGTAATGTTCAATGTGTTTCAGAATCTTTATTTGTTGGGTTGCGTCAAAATCACAATTACAATTTCCCACGGTTGTGTCACGGATTCAGAAAACGCACTATAAAGCGAAAAATACTTTTGACGTAATCATACTGTAAATACAACCGTTTTCAATTCATTGTGTTACAATACGTGAATCACGACAATCATTTTTTTCTTTTTTGTTATATTTCAAAAAGTATAATCTTGTCATTTAAATTGAGCGCTTGGGAAATAAACGTGTTTTCTTAATTACTATTATTATCATTGAAATTAAGCTTTGCAGATCTGTGGTAAAACTCAATCATTTGTTTATGCATTTCAAACAATGCCGCAATGGTGAACTAATCATTTTAAGAAATATACTTGCATGTATTTTCTTAAAATTTGATAAAATTGATTTACCCGTTAGTTATATGTTATTCCTTTTACCAGATTAAAATGTTTATATGTTGGTTACGATAACTTGATAATTATCTTTAATTTATCGATTGACCAGATTCATTTCTGCATTATTTGTCAGTATGAAAAACAGTTAAAAAAGAAAGGAAACAGCATTTGAATACTAATAAATTCACAAACATAAAGTATAATAACATACATGTCTTTTCAATTATCATGATTAACACACAATATAAATGTGCAAACATTTAAAAAAAATACCACAGTGATTATTTAACAACATGTAATAACAATCAAAAGTAAAACAGCATGACTGTTTGAACATACATATACATACATATTTATTACACAAAACTAGACTCGTTCATTTGAAAATATTCGAAATATATTACAAAACTAGAATATATACGTATCAATCTACCCTTTAAAACAATGCAAACAATAACGATATTTAAATAATATTAATGCATACTACATGGACAATATAGAACGTAAGCTACATTGCTGCATAAACCATCCGCACTCTCATACATATGAACTTTAAAATATGTTCTTACCACATCCAAAAACATATTTGGACACGTTTCAACACCCATTTAAAACAAATTTAAAATATATATTTGGTGGCTGACAAAGTTTTGTACAGCCATGATGTACATAAAATGAACAGGAGTATATCAATTTGCTACACAATTATTTTAAATAAAATATGGATTATTTCTTATGACGATTAAAAAGATTATGAACGTGGATTTCATATAATTACAATATTCCACACACAAAACAATACTATTTAAACATTTGCCTACTTTCTTTACTAAGGAACACACAACCATACAATTATTGTTGATTGCAGACCGACTTATAAAAAACACAACCCCACACTTAGAAGGCTTTAAAAAAGCTATTTATATACTTTGTTTTAGTCCAAATAAAAATACACTCAGTATTGAACATATAGAGGATATTTGTTCATGTTAGTGTAAAATCGTTTATTATTTCACGAGTAATCATAGAAAATATATTTTCAAGAGTGACGCAGCCATGAGTGAAAATATTATTTTTCTATGATTACGAGTGAAATAACAAACGATCTTTAACTGACATGAACACATTTTCTGTTTCTTTTATGCCCCTTTTCAAGAAAATAATTAATAGCTGTTTCCCTTTCGCTGAAAAGGTACCCTTTCTCCCTTGGCGTGCCTCAGTACATTTCAATTCACAAAATGACGTCACTATTCTAGCGAAAATCTCCAGTTAAACTCTGATACAATGTAAATAAACGGTGCAAAAAAGCATAAAATAAAAAGAAAATTTGTTGGATTCTTGGAATACCGATTTTAATTCACTCTTAATCATGAAAATCTTGATATGATAATCTAAAAATAGAAAAAGTAGTTCCGAAATTTGTTACTTTCACCGGTGAAAATAAAAATTTGTTTATTTTCACTGCTGTTATTTCACTGCAGAAATGTTATATTTTATCATTAGAGGTATAAAAGAAAATGAAATCATTTATTTAGACAATGGCTCTGAGATATCATGAACAGGTTGGACATTTTCTGGACAATTTCTATGAATGACATTGCGACATATTGTTTAGTTTTATAGTACAAACTGAATTTTTTTCTGATACAATCACATGGCATCAGAATAATTCATTTAAAAAAGGGACACACGAAGTTGAAAATTTCAATAAGATGCTATAACCAGCGGCTATACATTTATGTACACAATTATTCAAAGGACGTTGAATCAACTGCACGTAGTTGAACAGGAAAATGTGCTGGGTTCTATTGTATTGTTGATCGAATAAAGTTTTTGTCTTGGCATCAACCTATCATCAACCTAACAAAGTGAATCGAAATGAAAACATGGATTTCGTTCATGTATGTATTTATAATGTATGTATTTCCCTTAAACATGGAATTTCATTATTGAAAAAATCTGATTAAAAGTGAAACAAAACAAAGGTAAAATTTTAATATTGTTCGCTTGATTCGTTAACAGCGCTTCAAAATTAATGGATTATTTAACGTCTCTGTTTAAATGCAATATATGATGATAACAATAATTATTATTTTTGTTCTATTCATTTGAATGAACAAATAGGTATATTCGATTTCAACTTATGGTCGTATCAATTGTGAATATCACGCATGTTTTCAGTGAAAACAAACTACTAAAATACCCATACCTTCTTAATTTGTACAGACAAGGAACTTAATTTGATTACATTCGACTACAACCTTAACATCGGTTAAAGTTATGTAGTTTAAACAGGAGATACAAATTAAAGTCACCTAATTCCATAAGTCGTTTTCTCATTCATCGAATACCGCTATCCTTCATTCATCTGCTCTCCTTCCTCGTAGTACACCTCAATAACAAATTTGTCGGCAAGGTCGATTCCTGGAAAAAATGTTAAATTTGTTCGGTTACTTTGTATATATGATTTAAATATACACAGTCATTCTTCGTAAACAGTCGAGTAATTATACGGTTGATTTGATGACATAAATGTTTATAATAACACTGTAATAATGAACAGTAAGTAGGAAACACAATGAATATGATTCAACAAAAAAAAACTGTCATGACAATGATTATTAAAATAAATTCGTTTCGTCACGAATTAAAATAAATTTGTTTCGTCAAGATACATCGAGAACGAAATTATCTACGATCAGAGTTCAAGGTCAGTCGGTATTTTAATATGAGTTCGTTTTCCCACAAAATCTCGAGAATACTTTTACCTGCGATCATACACATCCGTGTGCTACTTTCATGACATTACTTAAGACGCCTGTTTATATTCAGGTCGATTGGACTATACTTATGTGCTTGTTACATGTTCGATTTAACACGTATGAAGCGAACTCTTTGAACAACGAAATTCCAAGTGGCACGTGAAAGCTAATTCGTTCAAATGCATTAATATTTATTGCGAGAATGCTTCTTCGTTTCAGCTCGGATCAAGACGGACAAATACAAAAGGCCCTTAAAGGTTATGACTAATAATGCCTTCCGGTTTGATTCCATGGTTTAATACTATTTTTCATTCAACATTGTTCTTGAATGATTCGTTCTTTACAAACCATTATTAAAAATATTAAGGATACGATAGGCCCTTTAAGGTTATGTATAATACTGCCTTCCGGTTTGATTGCATGGTTTAATATTATTTTTCATTCAACATGGTTATTGAATGATTATTTCTTTACAAACTAATATTGAGAATATTACGGACATAAAAGCCGTCTTCAAAAATAAAAATGCAACGCATACTAAACAAAACATCGATTTATTTCGGATTAGGTACGTGTTGTGTTGTGTTTGTCTTTTTTCACTCTCAAGAGAAACACTTAATATTTTAAGAAGAGTTCACCTGAGTAACAAATATCATCTATATACCTAAGTCTGTGGCTGGTATGGCACCTTCTGGGAGAGTGGAATACATGTATTGTGGGTAGGGACCAACCTTTTCTTTTTTTGCGTAGCCACAATCGTAGTTTTCCTTTTCTGACATCGCCATCATGAATAACGAATCATTGCAGTTTCTGCCTTCACGTTCGAGTATATAGAAGCGCCTTAGCCTCCTCCTTAAATTGAGTTTGTGAAAAGATACATGTCAGTAAGTCATAAAATAATGTATATTTATTTATTTATTTATTTATTTATCTATTTATTTATTTATTTATATTTATTTACGTATTTATTTATTTATTTATATTGATTTATTTATATTTTTTATTCATTTTGTTATTTATTTATGTATTGACGTATGTCCGATTGAATCATTACATAATTAGTGTAATGATCAATTGTTTAATTTTCAAACATACCCTTTCATACTAAAGAGTTCCATATGTGATGATGCATGGATGTTCCACGAAGAGTCAATTATCCTTGACTGGTCGAACCATGACGTCATAGTTTTTCCTGTCGCATTGAACAACACAAAGGCAGCTGACTTCCCGTTTTTATGCAGCGACACGTTCACCTGAAACGCAGTCAATAAGAAATAATTATTAAATGTGCGCATATCGATGTTTTACAAAGAATACACACTATTAATTTATTAATTAATTAATTAATTAATTCATTCATTCATTCAATCATTAATTTATCGACAACTGAATGTCAAAACAGTTAAACAATATAAATGTCCATAATTTAGTCTTTTATATACATATGTTATGCAAAAATACTTTTTGAACTCCTATAGTATTCCATCTATCGACAAACGGGTCGCGAAAATGCTGGTCGCATCTACACGCGTTCTCGTCGAAGCATTTATCTAGCCGATTTGTTGAACGTTCGCCATATTTCCAAGAGTCCAGTATGTCCCCACCGATCTTAGGCACGCCAATAAACAGGCGCCAATCTGTCGAATTACGAATAGAAAAAAATGTTAATTTACATGAATTATTTTGTATGTTTGCCAGTTCGTTATTTCATATATGCTAAAATGAGACGCAAGTAAACTGAAGTTTAGTATGAATATTTATTTATTGAGCGTGTCACTTTAATAGGCTAAACACAGAATTAATAGTTATTAAGCTGTGTAAATAAATAAATAAATAAATGCTGTAAAGGACGTAAAACGAGTCATTAATGTTCAATTGTTAAGTTTGTGCCTATGAAGTGTCGATTTTTTAGGATTACCGCTAATGTTGAAATCGCAATTCCGCAAAAATACAAAGGGCATTATAGTTTGCATTTAAAACATTGTTTATTAGTGTGCGTTAAGCAATATTAAAACATTATTGTAATTCTTTTAACAGACGATTTTCCCTCCGCATAACTTAAAACAAGAAATACAGAACTAAGTTGGAACGCCGAAATAAAAACGAAATGCATCGAGATAAACATTAAACACAATATTATAGTTCGTTACACAGTGGATCGTACAGTGGGCACATTCTATTTTCTATTGTCATGAATCATGTAACACATTGCCTTTATTCGAACCTATATAAAACTCTTGCTAGTGAAATGATACAAACTTGATTGAAGCAACGACTGTGCCTATTAAGTCCATTTTCCGTTTTTCACGTTGTTTTATCTCAAATGCATCAAACGGCTTGTGTATTGTTAAAGAAACATGTGTACGTTAATTGATGTATGCATTATGAAAAATGATTTTTAAAAATAAATTAGCATGCATTTTAAGTTTAATAGCATTTTAAATTGTCTTAGTTGTGATTCTCTGATTCAAATGGTAGTGCCCAGTTGATTGTTGTATTTCATATATATGATTTAAATTTCGGCAAAATCTACTAAAAATAAATCCATTTGTTAGCGATATGTAATGTACGTTTTCATATGTTTTACCGTGCAACAAAAAAAAATATAACAATACTACTATTTACAGAGTAAAATTAATGCGTTTGTCAATGGCGTATGCTCATGCATTGAAGCTTAAAGAAATTGTTTGTTTACCATTGACTATGCATTTAGGTTTTGGCGTCCATTCTCCGTTGGTACACATTGTCACAATTGCATTGTTCCTTTCCACGTGTCGTTGGTTACAGTTAATACGTTTCCGCGACCCATCTGTGTTCATATTGCCATCGAGCCAACCGTTCGTCAGGTTCAGACGCGGACATTCTGCCATGACAGCGAACATGACAATCATTGAGGCTTGATCTTAACAAACACATCATAATAGTTCCTAATTGGAAATCAGTGAACACTGGATTTGATTTCGTCCATTTACATGATATACTTATAAAGTGACCTAAAGCAATATCGCATTAATGTTTAGTAAATGACTTCACAAAGTGCAAACATCCATGTGACGAAAATTTATGTAACAGTGAACGGTGTTCGTATATAGGGGATAAGAATAAGGTCATTGAATAAAAGCTCAACAATGCGTTTTATATCGATGATATCAGCACATAACATTTGAAACATAGACTATTCTTATGTACATTGTCGTTTTGTTTGCAGAGACAACTATGTAAAAAAAGATAAGACACAGACACATTTTAATTGTAATAAGCAAAAAATATTCAACGTCAGCATTTGTTGAAAATTATTGAAGTACTGGTTGCGAACAATATAAAACTGAAATACCTGGTTTAACACAAACATTGTTCTCCAGATCGCATGCGACATACTGTCCATACCATGAATGGTTTGCTAAAGCCTCACATCTGGTTCTTAGAATCGCCATCTGTTTGTTTTGGAATAAAAAAAGAAACTTATTAATGAGTTTTATTATATAAAAAGTGCGGTATTACACAATAAAACGGGTCGGCTAGCTCAGTTTGCAGAAACAGCAGACTGCTAAACCGTGTATCGATTGTTCGATCCAAGGCCTGGCCATAAAACTTATTGTAGAAATGAAATCATTTATACGGGCATTCACTGGCAAACTCTTTTTCAAATAGAGTAGTTGTCAGTCACTTGCATACTTATATGTATGTAAACGTAGTGCAGTAAAACTAGCTAACACAGGAAAAACTTGAGTATGTAAACATACCGCCGTGATATAAATGAAATTATGTTGAAAAGGGCGAAAAAGTCCCACTAAAGAAATACACGAACTTACAAGGTGATATATACATCAAAATATAATTCCGTCGAATAAAACGGAACATACAAGAATGCGAGTAAACATGATATACGGGTAAGCTAGTCTAGTCATATGTCTGGGAAAGTCAAAACCCATGAAATCCATGATCAATATTGTGAATATTTTCTTAGTATTGATGTAACACGTTAACAAAACATACGGAAAACAAAACCACCATTCAAATAAAAATCAGATACGCATTGTAGAATCATGCCAAATGTTGCGTTAATAATTTGACTAAGTAATACAATGTTTCACATATGTAATTTGGTGAATGAAAACAAAATCAATAAAGGCGCCCCAATCTTTGTGACGCTGTATTTCTTCTGCGATTTACTCTCCGAATGTGTGTCTATATTTACAAATGAATCACCATAGAACGTTCATGAAATTAAAATTAGTTTGATGTATGCAAAATGCCATTATCAACAAGTTACAAGTTATTCTTTGTCTTGACCTTTATTTTTCAAATGAAAGGACAAAAACACTAGCAACAAAATTGACTACCTATTTAAGGCTGCACTGCTGCTTCATTAATATTGCAATATTAACACTTAATTAAATCGAGCTTCACATTTTTTGAGAATATAAGAAAGCATGCTATAGGTTTCTATATTAAAAAGTGATAAATGACGTCAGTACCACTTGAGATTCACTTGCATGTATACTCCTGGCAAGCGGCAATAAATAGCGTTAGAAGATAACAATCGCTCAAAGGAAAAGTAATTCCAGCGAGTTCAATATATAAAACAACATAGACAGAAACATGTAAAATTTACTTAATTAAGCGTTTGCAAATGATCACTTGGTTGTGTTTTGGGGGGGATCCGATATTGCTTTTCACAATGCATGAACATGTTTTAACATTTGTTCATTAATAATTTAAGTTGAGAGCCAATACCTTTTATTAGACTAATCATATATCATCGACCTAAACTTGAAAACAAACGTCGATCATTCTGTTAGTGCAGTATCTTGTTCTCATTTGTTTTTGTAAGAAAAGCAGGGACAACAATTCAAACTCGTTGAAATATGAATCAAACAAAAAATACACCGCAGTCTCATTATTGATTTAGACATGTATTTCAAAATAACTTTAAACAATCTTTCAATCTTTGTCCTTGACCCCCCCCCCCTGTCACAAATCCTCGGTATGTGGAATGTGACATCAGATAGTGGTCCTACGGTGTTTTTTCTTAAATCATGCCACTTATACAGGCTACGCATCATGGATCATATTTCTAATTTTATAACTGTTTAGTGGGCTGTCCGCACAACTTCACAGCAAATCACATGTTTGCTTTGTTTGCGGTACGTTTATGGTAAAATTGTAACTTAAATATGAATTTGAAGTTAAATTATATAATATTGATACAAATAATAATTTTGATAAGTGAATAGTCATATTTTTAATTCAGGTATACCGTGTGGTAAGGTTCTTTAATAATTCAATGCAAGTTATTGTATACATATTTAAATAAGTTTTCTTCAAAAATATATTTCAAAAGCAAATTATGAAACACATTGCAATACAATTCATTCGTAATTATACAAATCCCATATACGCCTAAATTATAAAAGAACTTTGTGAAGGCGTCATTGTAAGCACCTGTTAACCAGGAGCACAGAAATAATTAGTTTCAACGAAACAGTTTACCGAAACAATGAAATTAAAGTGGTCAAACTAACGTGTTGACATTGTCATGATAGATTCGTTGTAAACCAACGACGTGTTTCCGGTGTTACGTTTATATAATGTGCTTATGAACGACAAGAATATTTGTTTGTTTCTGAAAATATTTACCATAAAAACAATGCCATTTTGGGAAAACCTGTGTAATTTAAAACACATTGTTGAACATGTGCAGCCTTTGAACTATTTACTTTGTTAAAAAAACGAAGACTGTGTTGAAGACTTATTGTGTTGCATAGAATCAAGACAAAATAACAAAAATACTTATTTTATTCTAGAAATGTGTTAAAGAGGGACTAGCGCGATATGCACCGAATTGCATTCAGGTGCGATTAACATCATTTGTTGTACCTTAATTTAATATTTTGATCTAAGTATGTGTATTTTGTAAACGGATTTATATTGTAACAATTAAGATCTTAAAGTAAATTTATAAATCTTTAGTATGTCTACATTAAACAATTTATGGGGCATTTTTACGAATAATATACGGTTTACTTTATTCAAACTGTTTGGTAAATTGTCTATCTTCCGTTCTCTGTCAAACCGTGTATGATGTTAGCATATATAATTTAATATCGAACTATTGCATTAAACAAGAACGGAAATACTTATGTACCTTTTCCTATGAATTGTAGTAACACAAAAACTTTCAAAAACATAGTGGAAAAGAATTGTTCATACAAGAAATTTCTTGTCTGATTTTCGTTAAAACTAGATTTAAATAAAAATATGCCCATGTATATTTTAATGACATTGATGTTGTCAATGGTTAATGTTATTCTTGTAATGTATCATCACTTTGTCAAATAATCCAGAATTATATTCGGTTACTACTTGTTACCGCTGAGGAGAAAATATCGCCATAATGCGGAAGTCTATTATTTGAGAATAAAACCTAACTAGAGCTGGAAATGATACTCAAAACATGAATATGTTCTTAAACTATGATGTTGATCATACTAAAGTCCATTTATGTATTCCTCAAACCTTACTCGCATGATTACCTTATTTCAAACGTTCATATATCTAAGAGGTTAATCAATATAATCTACAAATTTACTTAATTAAAATCAAATGTTTACATTGTTTAAATTGAATTATATGTCAAACGCAATTTTAGGGAAGAAGAACCCGCACGTTTTAAATTCTAATACGAATTTATCAAACCATCAAACTATAAAGTGACTGTGTAGTATTTTTGAAAAATATAATACAATACCTCTGGTGAAAAATTTGATTTAAAAAGCGTCCCCGATAAGATCTGTTGGACAATGTCTAAATTCGAAAGTGTTAAAGGGTGTTCCGGTAAGTCCATGTATACTGTATCCATATGAGATAATCATAAAGGTGACAACTGCTACTTTTAGAAACATTAAACATCTGCAAGTATTCAAATAGTTTGGTGAATAATTCCCCATTGTTAAATTAGTTGTAATTTAGTATATTTGAACACTTCATAAAAAAAAGTATTCAACCTTAATCATGCAACGTTTAAGAAAAACATGCTTTTGGTCGCTCCCACACTGCGCTTATGAACAACTCGCATATCGTTACTGCATATCATAATGAAGTATTGACGATTGTGACGTTAAGTTGACAACAAAAATGCGTCCAAGCGGAATAATTCTCATATTTTATTTATATTTATTATCAGTGGAATATATTATGCTGTTGGTGATTGTCATTATCTGAAACAAGAAATCTCTTTAAAAAAGGGTAATCGGCGTATATCATGACTTTAAAATTAGAGTTGAAAATTTACTTTCCTAAGTTATTACCTTAAAATCTAAGGTTTAAATACTGTTGTGTTCACTTACAAGTCGCATATCGAACGGATGAAATATTTGTCATCGAGGGCAATTATATTAAACCACATAATACTGCTCGTAGATACAAATTGTACTATATGTGATCACATCATATGTGTCCTCACGTGGCGTATTGTGAATTTATTTCTTCGTCTGACTCAGTTTGTTGTCCACACATTCAAATAACTCATATGCGGCCAGCGTAGCTAAAGCTCAGCCTGCGCACTTGCGCAGTCTGGTCAGGGGCTATTCTTTCTGCTATAAAAAGCACACAAGGTTTCGTGGTATCTCCTGAGTATCCTCCTCAGTGTGCATATAATGACAAGATTGCTCGGATTCGCAGTCTGGACTGGAGCTACGTTGTTGGCAGCATATTGCATGCGTCCCTTTTTCGCATGACGCGGGTCATAACGTCTTGTAAATGAAAAAGCAAACAACAATACGTTCAGATAAAATGCTTAAGTAACACTGGTATTAATAGCAAACTGGAAAATGTCGGTAGCCTATTCTTGCTCGCAGAAAGGTTTTTCATACCGACTGACCGCGTACGTCACACATGTATGGCTAGATAAAAGTAAACGATTTCCCTTCTATCATGGACACTATACTATTTCGATAGTTTTGTCTCCCTAAAATTCGTGTTATTTAATATCTTGAAAGCTAAACTGTGGAATCAAAATACGTCGTTTATTAATTGTACATTCCGTCTTCCCCTGATGATTTACTGACCCAGCACTTGTCATAAAAGACTTGGGGATTTGATTTACTGGAAATGTGTAAGTGTAACTGAGTCCAACGGAACATGCAGAGAGTAGTCCTCATTTACCTAAACTGATAAGTGTTACATCCTATAGTTCAAGACGCGGTGCTGTTGCCAATGTTCCGAGAGATTATGCTTAAAGTTAATGGAAGGAATGGTGTGTACATGTATTCATTCTGGTCTACTGGCGTTATTTAACTGTCATTTGAGGTGGGAAGCTGGGTAAACATGTAATTAAAATAAAAGAAGAATCCCAACCTTTTTCCAGCAACAAAATCTGTCAAATCAATCAGTATCAGTTGCTTTTCCTGACAAGAGAAAATGCGTGTAAAATAACCACGGGCATGTCGTTTCAAAGAGAAACCATGGGATTACACGTACTATTACATCGGCGGAGATTACGAGCATTACATTATATGATTAATTAGCCGTACTTTTACATTCGTGGAGATGCCGGGGAGTCTGTTCAATAGATATATATATTTTACGTTGATTAAAGATGATTGCGATATTAATATTTAAAGTTGATTACGATATTAGGATTAAAAGTTGATTGAGATATTGAAATTTTAAGATGATTGTGATATTGAGATTTAAAGTTGACTGAGATATTGAAATATTAATAAAATGATTACGATTTTGAGATTTTATAGTTTATTTAGATATTGAGATTTAAAGTAAATTGAGATATTGAGATTTAAAGTTAATTTAGATATTGAGATTTGAAATTGATTGAGATATTGAGATTTATAGTCAATTTAGATATTGAGATTTTAAGTCAATTGAGGTATTGACATTTGAAGTTGATTGAGATATTGATAATTGAAGTTGATTGATATATTGAGATTCGAACTTGAGTGAGATTGAGATTTAAGTATTTGGTATCGATATTAATAGTTGATACTGTGATTAAGGATTATTTTAGTTTGATAATTATAATTATTTGAGTATTGAGAGTCTGACTTATTGTGTGTTTACTATGTGTTTGCTAGCTATTTGGTTTATAAGTCCGTGATATTCAGTGACGGCGGGTATTATTTTATAGAGATTTTTACACCGATTCCAACACAGGGTTTTACATTCAGTTGATTAACTTGAATTTAAAGCTTTGGTATTCTGTGGGTAATTGATTAGGACAGACGGTATATGAAAATAACAAGTTATTACATGTGTAATTTACACTAATGAGCAAATAGGACCTTTATTGAATATGTTTGCAACGCCAAGCTTTTTATGTGGTAGTTCCCATATCAGTGCTGAAAAGCATAAAACCATGGCTTCAGAATGCACAAATTAGAGCGTGAAAACAGGACCCTTCGTCTTAGCATTTAAGAACAAAGGGGAGAGCTAAGGGATATCAAAAGGGCCAGCCAGATCAATCTCCTAGATACGAAGAAATTGAGAAGCAAGTTAACGATATGAGCTTTTATAGAGATTTAATCCATACACAACATTACAGCGATCCTTATAAGACTAAAACAGTATACCTTAAATAGTGGGTTTCAACAGGAAGCTAAAAGTTGTAGGGATTTCGTAGACTATGCCAACTCAAATACTAGACCCATCAGTAGTACTGTAAAATGTTCGGTAGAAGAATTACTAGCAACGTTTAGTTTTATTTGGTTCGATTTGGAAGACAAGTTTAAAAATTCACAGCGAACCTTATAACATCTGGTTATAAGAGCAATGTTCAGTTGAATAGTAGACGTAACGGTGATCGTAGTCAGATTTCAAGAAATGGCAATCAAGGTTTAAGTAACTTAGCTTATCAGAACTATAGACTTGGAACAACCATGGTAACTTTAGAGACGATTTCTTTTAACAAAAATTTCATAAAAATCCTTTGGGAATCCTTATGCAAGATAATCGATTTGACAGGAATTATAGACCGGAATTTGAATAGTCCATTCCAGAAACATGGATGTTAAATGGAAATCGTTTCGTCACCTGACAGCTAAATAATTACGTTACTTTAACTAAATTTATTTAACTACGGGAAGAACTGCGCACGAATATTGTACATTAAGTATACATGTTTTAATTATGTCTTGTTTATTGCGCCACATATTCCGTTTTTTATGATAAGGAAACCAGTATGCTTTACCAGGGTAGGGCGACGTTTTGTTGCGTTTTTATGTGTGTTTTTTGGGGGGTAGATGTTTAACCCAGAGTTTCAGCTTAAACCACCTATCTTAATCGTCTATAAAATGTTTAGGAAAATTCCCGCCACTAGACCCAAATGAAAACATCCGATTTTTTTATTTGCTTATTTGAAAGAAATCCCCCAGAATACTGCGTCTTTGTAAAGCGTACTGTATAGGTTGTATCACTGTAAAGTGTAAAAAAATAACCATATTCTTAACGTATGAGTATTTTTTATGCTACAGCGTTTGTTAACTTCGTTACACGATTGGCGCTCTGCAATGCAATAAATATAGAAAGTATCCTCACCTGCGATGTCTTTTTTAAGCATGCAAATATTGACATTTGGAACAGCAAATAAGAACCTACGATTAACGAAGGACTTAACTTTCAAGATGGCGGTTTGACACTTTCAATACAAACGATTATTTTGATGTTTACAGACGATAAACATTTGGAAAAAGAAACAAATCTAAGAACAATGGTTAATAATTATGTTTATACTGAGTCATGGTCATATATGTATACAATATTTGTGATGTAACATATTTATGAAAAATACACAGGCTCAAATGGGATATAGCATACGTGAAGAGTACATAAGAATCTATGATGCTGATGTTCGTCATGTGCACACTCGTATAAACTAGCCTCGTGCACTTGAAAATTCATCCGATTTTAGGTTTTTTAGCTTTCAAACGTACAGTGGCCATGTTTCAGTGGCCATTCGTCTCAAATAAGTTATGTGTTTTTTTCATGAGAATGGACTAATTCGTGCTTATAGAGTACACACCAAACTACCATGGTGACACAATCTCTTTACGTGTACGTGGCCATTCATTCATTTTTTTATTTCTTGTATTTACTCTTCAGACTACAGTGTCTAAGTGACAGTGTCCAAAGTTCGTCAATAAGAGTTTTCTTAGACTATAGATTAGCATGTGCTTTCATAAAACACACACAGTCCCTATTTAGTATTAAGTTGGTATTATCATGTGCAGTTCATATGCAGCACGTGATTATTACCATTCATACGATCTTAATCTTTGTAGTCTTTTCAGCGTTTTATTAACTTATAGTGTATAGTGCCGCTGTTTCATTTTTAAAAAGGGACCCAAGCAAGAGTCTCCCGGACCATATAAGAAAAAGTGTTTTTGGAACACAATAGCAGCTACCACGCTACTTCAGCAATATATTCGTCACTTTAATATATCATCTTCCTTATTTCAATTGTTAAGCTGTCAGTGATGAATAAAATAAAACCATGATTCAAATAATTATTCCCAATCAAAAACGAACTTCTTCAGACAAACAACTCTTGAGGAAGCTCGAAAGTTGGGATTAATTTAACTTTCATCAACCATGGGCATGCTTGGCATTCAGTTTTTAAAATGGTGAATGGATGGTGGTTGATTTGCAGTTTCTTTTCATTGATACAAGTTGATCATTTTAACTATTTTAATATTCTAATATTATATACGTAGATCTAAAAGCGAAACCATGATAATAAATGGTGCATGCATTCACGACATAGGAAAAATTGTACATGAAAAAATGGTGAATACATCAAGCCAATTGGTAGCAAACGTTTATCAGTCAACAATATGTAAAACACTGGCGATGGCTGGTCGGTAAAAGGTGTTTCCGATGGGTCTCCAGATATAAAAGCCAAGAGGATGGTTGAACTGGATAAAAAACTACATTCCCCGCTGTTGGTTTGAAATCCATGAATGACGGGTAAAACTATACATTGGCACAAGCAAACGGTCGTGTGTGTCTTTTAATCATTAACAAAATTTGCGGACAAACACTGGGTCAGTTGATTGTATTAGTTGAATAGGACGGAATAGGCAATATGAGCAGTTTTCGAAGTATTTGGCTTGTTTTAATAGATATTGACAAAATATGTATCTAATTTTTTATCGAAGGGCCTCCAGTTTTCTAAGATAACAGAATGCGAGAACTGGTTAAACAACTATTTACTCCGCTGTTGGTCTGTAATCAATAAGTGACGGTTGAAACTACACATTGGTAAAAGCAAACAGTCGTTTTATTAACAATTACTAAAACACTTCGCGAACAAACACTGGGTCAGTTATTTGTATTAATTAGACAGAAATGTCAATTTACAATTGGCAAGCAGTTTTAATAAAGTTTGGATGAATGCTTAATCAATATTGACAAATTATTATGTTGTAGTCCTCTCTTTTAACTCGCTTCTGATAAAATCATTGATTTGTTTCACTCTCAAGCTCCATATATGTGTACCATAATCCTTCGAACGAATGACCAAGTCGTGGCTGCCTATTTGTGTTGAAGGACGAATCCAGATGACATTTGATAAAATAATTGTTCATAAGTGTATAATAAAGGGAATAACTAATATGTGTACCATCATGGAATCGTCAGATGTCTTTTCAGGAGAATATTGGAGGAAGGTAATATTGATAGCTTTAAAACACCATCTAAGTCATTAAAGAATTATTTTAGATTTATGATCGCGCTTTACGTGTTTGAATGTCACGACAGATTTGCGATAAGGCATACATATTAAATGTTATTTTCATGAGTACATATATGTCGTTAAACGTATCCATTATAAATTACCCACGTCACGTCTTACCACTCTCATGATTTGTATCGACTAAAGACATCCTAAATTAAATCTGTTGTTTATATATTGAAAATATTGTTGACGTTGTTGTTATAAAGAAAATCACAAAGTATCATGTCGAACACGCAGGAACTGAATAAGAATGCAAACGTCTGACAGAATTAACCATTATAACCCGCTATTCATAGAGACTTGTTTTTGGAGGTATTGATATATTTTGTATTTAAAAATTGATCGCTTAACATGAAGTATTTAAGCACAGGACTTAACCTGTTTTTTTTTAAATAACAAAACTTAAACAATACCACACACACACACACACACACACACACACACACACACACACACACACACACACACACACACACACACACACACACACACACACACACACACACACACACACACACACATACTTGTAAAACCTTCCAACCGGGGAAATGTGTTCTAAACCTACCAACCGGGGACCACCATTTCCACATATTCTAGAAAGCTGAAAGTGATAAAGAACAGACAAGTTTCGAACCTAAAATACGATTTTGACATAAAAATTATGATAAATAGGGTAATAAATCAAAGAAAATTTTACATGCACACCGGGGAATTATGTGCGTACCAAATGAGGAACTGCGATGTGTGCCAACTGGGGAACGGTGTATACCGACAGGGGTACTAAGTGCGTACCACCTGTGGAACTTCAATGTGTACCAACAGGGGAATGGTGTATACCAACAGGGGAACTTAGTGCGTTCCAACTGTGGCACTTCAATGTGTTCCAACTGGGGAACGGTGTATACCAACAGGGGTACTATGTGCGTACCAACCGTGGAACTTTAATGTGTGCCAACAGGGGAATTGTGTTAACCAAGAGAGGAACTTAAGCGCGCTATCACCGTGGAACTTCAATAATGTCCAACGGGGAATTTGCGTTTACCAACAGGGGTAATTGTGTGTAATCATGGTACCGTTGTTAATAGGACAATGGCGTGCACGTTCATGGATAATATTTAAGTTAGTACAAAAAATTGAAAAGAATATGTATGATACAATATTTAAATTAAATATGTTTATCATATGACCTTATATAAGTTATACACAAATGCCTTATTTGATTGACTCAAATATTATTCACGTCAAAATAAGCATAAGAGACAAAACAATCAAACAATACATTTATGACTTCATTAGATATAAGCCGACTACAAGCATGCAAGTGCTGCAAAATACCATAACAATCATGGTGCAATTAATCAACAAATGAATACAATTCGTTCTTAAAACTTAAAAATAATGTTATTTTTTTCAGGCCACGCTATTTGTCAAACCGAATGAAGGAGAGGGGGAGGCGGCTTATTTGTTTAATTCCTTTTTTCCATCAGAAAAAAGCATTCACGATTTTCACGTACTATGAAGTTTTTTATCCTAAAAGAAGAACTGCCCATATGCATGTAGATTGAGTAGTGTAAATTAACTTTGTCCTTACTCTGACATTATAAAATAACTCATGCATTTAATCCCCTGAAATAGGTAAACATCAGAAAATTCATTCACACGCATGGCAACTTCCACTTCACTTAAATTGTCTTAAATACATTTATTGCACTTTCAAAAATAATAAAATCTGTAACTTTAAACAATCATGAACGTTTCACAACGAATGTGGCGAGGCCTGAGAAACTAAATAGTTTAGTAAACTAGCAAAACGACTTGATAACAATGCATTTTGATGCTCCAGTGACTTAGTCTACGGAGGTAGGTCAATCTGAATAATGATCAGTATTTATTGTTATAATATATGTATTCCAATTCTACAACTGTGATACCATTAAACATGTGCTGTTTTAAAAAAATACAGTATGTATGCCTTTGTTTGAGTAGAGAATGCCCAAAACGGGTTAACGTTAATAATGAACTTACATTTAATTCTACCTGTCGAAATAACAGATTATATTTTAAGGAAAATAGTCACTGGCAATCGCTTTGTTTTCCCTTGCAAACCAAACACCTTTTTTTAAGATTTGAATTCACGTATTTTGTTCAAACTACCTTTATGTAAACCAACTTATGTACCTAATTTTTGCATAAAATATAATAGAAAGAGTGTATTTTAAGCACTGAAAAGTTATGCCGATGTGTCATCCATATATTATTTGTTGAAAACAATATAAAATTTATAATTAATGTTGTTATACACGTATAATCACCGCTGACTTTGACAGCATTATCATTATATAAAAACACTAATAATTAAATATGAACCAAAGCAAACACTTATCAAACACGTAGTTTAATATTATTTTAAATCACTTACATTGTAGTATATATACTTACTGGGAGTGCACATGTGGATCAATTGTTAGACCCTTGTTGGTGCCAACTTAAAAATAATATGTACCAACAGGAAAATTATAACAGTGTGACTCAATTCTGAATATACAGCACCAAATCGAACACGATCAATTTCGCATACATGTCAAAACACTTAATTACATTCCAGATGGCAGATAACATGGTTAACATAATGATTAATCACTTAAAACAACCGACATTATAGCATCATATCGCAAAGTGTATAAACATGATAAATTATTAGCTTTGTGCATGCATTTACATATCACATATAAATAAATGTTTCAAATATGTTTTGTTCTAGGTAATCTACAGCTTGTTCAAGTGTGTGTACATGAAGAGTATTCGAAAAAACAAGTAAATAGCTTGTGTTAGAATGCATAAAAGAGGTCAGTCGCAAACGCGATAAATTGTTTTAACAATATCTTAGTCTGGGAAATGGGTATGTTAATTGATCTTTAACCATAAATGAGACAAAAACATAACTAAAACTGGCATCTTAGTAATTTTCATCGTCGTTGAATTATAAACTTCAATTAAAACATGGGAAAAAATGCAAAACTCCTCGCGAATTTTTGTAGATCAAGCAATTTTGATATGAAAAACATATAAACATACCAATTATATACACAAAGCAAATATGTGAATTGATAGCTAATGTGAATATCTACACGCAAAACAAATGCACAAAAATCTGTGTTGGAAATTATTGTAATATTTAACAACTATTTAATCAATTCTAGTGCGATATTTACGCAATAATTTACATTTTGGTAAATTTTTACTTTAAAATATCTATTAAGTACTCAACTGCAAGTCAGACACCTGTCATTCAAAACAAATTTAGTAAAATTGACAAAATATTCATTTGTATTCTTCATATTGTAGCAGTAGTTTAGCAGTAGTTTTTTTATGTTATTTACATTTATCTTATTACATCTAAAAGTGTTTGTTTGTTATGCTTGAACAAAACGTTTGTTTCCATTTATCCGACTGAATTTTGTTGTGCCTTCTCTGAACGTTTAGCCTTCTAGATTGATTTTTTATCATGTTTGCTATATTCATTTATATTCACCAAGTTTAGGGTAAAAAATAACTTGTATAGTGAGTAACTCGTAGAAATTCGTCATAGAAAGTACAAAGAAACACTCTTTGGCCGAACTATATACCAATCCTAATTTGTTCGGCGATATGAACAAATAACGTTTTTGACTGAACCGTATTAATAAAACATTCAAATACAATAAGCACACATATATCGTTTTCGAAAAGAGTATATAGAACAAGAAAACACAAAAAAATGTGGCAACTTCATCCTTTAACGTATTCTCCTAAACGTGCATTATATGTGTAATATTTTTTTAAGTTAAAAGTCCCCGTCGCTTTTTTGTTTCAATTAAATTTCTGCAAAAGTCTTTGACATTTTTCCAACTTCTGTTGTGAAGGTCATTCTCACATTCAATACATGCAAGTATTTCTTTTTTCCCTGGTAATTTACCCATTATCAAAAAACGATCAAAGTGTCTGTGGACAGCTCCTTTTTCGTTTTCACTCCATTGCTTTTTGGCTGCTTGTTTTGTTCTCCTGGTATTTGAAGTACCCTTTTCTGTACATGGATAATAAAACACCATATGACGTCGCTAACTGCCGTGTGTAAGATATTCATATTAAATATATACTTCAGTACAATTTTTCATAGCAAAATTACGACAAAAGCGTCCAGGTACTTACGGCACCTGATAATGACATCGATGTCACACGACAAATTTGGAAACATTATTTTGCCAAATGAATCAAACAATTACTTTTTTTAAAAATTGACTGAATACACCGACGTAGCATGTCATAACATATACCAGGTTATAACATGTTATCAAAGTTCGAAAACGTATACAATGCATATTTTTTACAGATACTAATACGACAAAATGTATGCACGGTTAAATGAAAGGTATTGTACTTCTCTGGACAAATGTGTTGGAAGAAAAAAGAACTGGTGAACGGACTGTGGTTCACGGTAAATCCTGTATGTATTGTGCGGTGGTGGGTATAAAATGAACTATCCTTTCTTACCCATGTCAGAATGTATCGTATAGTAAAATATCGAGTAGACGCTATTGTTTTTTTTGTGTCGTTAAGATAAAATATCAACCAATGTCCATATGTAACACGCAAGTTAAATTTCCTAATGTCTCAGAGTTTCATACACAGTAATTGGCAGCGTATAGGTCTTATACTGAAAATTAAAATTAATGATATTACACTTCTTGGATAAGCGATAATTAACGTTTTTGTGATTATGATGAAGTCGATCTTTATAGACTACAGTGGTTAATACACATGCTCACCAGTTTCATTGACAGGTGTAAGTTCTAAATTCTTTGTGTATATGAAGATTTTGAAAGACAAGTAGTTCATAGTCACTACAACTGGTAAACAATATTTTTATTCTTTTAAAATTCGTAAAACGTGCGCTATAACATGTTAATATAATGATCATCGACGTACGTGTTATGTTAAGCCCAAATACCAATTAGCATCACCCGGATTAAATATTGGCACAATATAATTTAATGCAAAATTACGCCAATTTCACTGAAGACTAAACCAAACCAGAAAATACGCCTTAGTAGCTTCGACATAGTGAAATTTTACAAACCGTCTCATCGACTTCTTCCGTGTGTACGGATGTTGTTTGTCCTGGTTCCTGGCTGTCCGTAGATCCAGTAGTCATTGTGTTGCCTATTCAAAACAACAATAAAAAATGGTATAACACATAATTTAGTCAGAGTTAAAAAGTTCGGTATTCATGAAACCATTTAGTACAACACATTGGCATTAATTCCTTGTACAACAATTACAATAATTTCATGATGTTCATAATATGATTTTAGGCATGTGTAGTAATAACAAAATCACTGTGAAACATACCCTTTTTTGTTCCGTACATTTCTGAAAATGCAAAAAAACAAATACACATTATCAGACAGAACGCATTTCAAGTAGAGCTTGACGACGTTCAATGATAAACCATTTTAATTCACGGCTAAAAGTTATTTAACCAGAAAATACGCCTTAGTAAGGCAAAATTACGCCCATTTCACTGAAGACAAAACCAACCAGAAAATACGCCTTAGTAGCTTCGACCTTGCGTTATATTACAAACCGTCTCATTGACTTCTTCCGTGTGTGTGGATGTTGTTTGTCCTGGTTCCTGGCTGTCCGTAGATCTAGTAGTCATTGTGTTGCCTATTCAAAACAACAATAAAAATTGGTATTACACATAACTAGTCAGTGTTAGAAAGTTCGTTAGTTATGAAACCATTAAGTACAACGCATTTGTATTAATGCATGTGTAGTAATTACAAATCACTGTGAAACATACCAATTTTTTGCTCCGTGCATTTCTGACAATTCAAATAACAAATACACATTATCAGACAGACCGCATTAAAGTAGAGCTTGACGACGTTCAATGATTAAACATTTTAATTCACGGCAAAAAGATATTTGAATATCTGTATTTAAAATGAATAACTCATGAATGAACATGAATGTAATCATAAAACTGATTGGCTATATTTATAAAAATAATAATTCAAAAGACATTTAAAGCTTATTTTAAATGTGATAAATATCAGTGATAAATCCATCACAGATGACATCTTTACAATAGAATGTACCTTTCTTCATGGAAGTGTTGGTACTCCATAATCATATCGGAGTTCCTCGCCAATTGCAATGTCTCTGTCGGCGAAAGTGCATAGATGGAGAGTTTGGTTGACTTCAACTATTTTCATTACACAATATTGTTTTGCGTCTCCATTTTCGGCATCATTTATCATTCGACCCTCATGAAATATATCGTTGGTAGCGTCAATGCTGAATAAGACATTTAAATAAACACTTCTGTTGCTTTAAACTAAAATAACGCGCATGCCAAATTTAATTATTATGGTGAAAAATCTAAAGATAATTCCTCTTCTAATGGCGTGATTTAAACGTTTGATGTGCAAAGTAAAGATAATTTGTAGTTACCAGCAAGATTTGTCTCTGTATTTAAAAAAGTAAATGAAGCTGCCTTGACCCTCCTTTTCATACTCCTTTTCTAATTGCCGTGCATGTTTTACTCGTGTTATCAGATCCCCTTTGTATTCGAGAAGAAAGTCTCCTTTTTTAAAAGGCTTAGTGGCAAAGACTCCTTCGCCTGAAATATTTATATTTGTAGACATTTTATATTAATAATCATTTTGGTCATATAATTGAAGGCTAGATATAGGCGCCAATAGTGTTTTATTAATAAATAATCAATAGATCTTTATGCTACTTCCATACTTCTGTCCAGTATTAAGTAACCCAATAGTCCATGTTTGTTTGCTTCTTTTTAATGGAAAGTGGCTACGATGTTCTTTTATAATTTCTAAACGACTTTAAACATAACCATATACAAAAATATTTGTACCTATGACATCATTGACGGTTTTACTTCAAACCCTGGTGGATCAACGTAATTCTGGCAGTACGTTCTTGCGAGATCAAGGGGACTTGGACCCTTTTGGCTACTAAATGTTAAAATGGAAATGTCGATGAGAAAAACAACAAGAGCTGTCAGAAAACAGCGCGCTCGACTATTCAAGAGCTTGACAGTATAAAGTAAGCCACCATGGGGAAATTGTTCATATTCAATAAGGTCAAGGTACTATAGTTATATTCTAACTGGAAGAGGACCATAATTGAAACATATTGATCCTATGTCAATGTCTTGTAACTTGTGAATATGTTACTATGTCGTAATAAATAAGTTTAAACCAAACATATTGATCGCTTATGTTTTAAAGAAGTGGTACATTATAGACGATATTGAGTTCAGCTTTCCACAAAACATATGAATTGAACATTTGTAAAGACATAAAACAAACTAATAAGATTGTATTTCAAGTTTGATAGCAATAGCTTGGGTGGGATGGTTGGACGGTCTTAAGAAAAAACAAATTGCTTTTTTAACATGTTAAAAAAAAATAAGAAAAACAAAAACATTTTTTTTGGGGGGGGGGGATTTCTAGGGTGGGGCGTGTGGGATGGTTTGGGTGAAGACCATTGTGGTGAATCAGGTAAGTGTTGTTTTGTCAAAGTATGAATCAATTTTGATCTTAAATAAAGAAGTTATGGCAATTTAATCAAAATTTATTAATTTGACCGTCATATTCAATGTCAAAGGTCAAGGTAAAATTCAACTTGCCAGGTGCAGT
This sequence comes from Dreissena polymorpha, assembly GCF_020536995.1. NCBI lineage: Eukaryota > Metazoa > Mollusca > Bivalvia > Myida > Dreissenidae > Dreissena > Dreissena polymorpha. The sequence goes on along the minus strand of NC_068366.1, from coordinate 75,634,070 downwards.
ACCCTCATGATAGTAAGAAAGTATTTGCAGTTTGAAAGCAATAGCCTTGATACTTTAGAAGTAAAGTCGATGTAAACACAAAATTGAACAAAATATTCAAAGTTACTAAGTGAAAAAAGGGCCATAATTCTTACAAAATGCTTGTTACAGTTGTCTGCTCTTGTTTATAGATTGGGGTCATGTTGGTCAAGAAGTATGCAAAATATGAAAGCAGCATGTCAAGGGACAATTAAAATATTTGAGGTGGTACGCAAAGTTTAACAAATAATTATTAATAATATGCATATTCTAAGTGGAAAAAGGGGCCATAATTCTTACAAAATGTTGTTTACAGTAGTCTGCTCTTGTTTATAGATTGGGGTCATGTTGGTTCAGAAGTATGCAAAATATGAAAGCAATATGTCAAGGGACAAAGAAAATATTTAAGGTGGTACGCAAACTTTAACATAGAATAACCAATAATATGCATATTCTAAGTGAAAAAAGGGGCCATAATTCTTACAAAATGCTTTTTACAGTTGTCTGCTCGTGTTTATAGATTGGGGTCATGTTGGTAAAGAAGTATGCAAAATATGACACCTTATGTCAAGGGACAAAGAAAATATTTGAGGTGGAACGCAAACTTTAATAAAGATTTATCAATAATGTGAATATTCTAAGTGGAAAAGGGGCCATAATTCTTACAAAATGCTTGTTAAAGTTGTCTGCTCTTGTTTATCGATTGGGGTTATGTTGGTAAAGAAGTATGCAAAATATAAGAGCAATATGTCAAGGGACATAGAAAGTATTTGCGGTGGTACGTAAACTTTAACAAAGATTTATCAATAATATGCATATTTTAAGTGGGAAAAGGGGCCATAATTCTTACAAAATGCTTGTTACAGTTGTCTGCTCTTATTCATAGATTGGGGTCATGTTGGTAAGGAAGCATGCTTAATATAAAAGCAATATGTTTAGGGACATAGACAATATTTGAGGTGGTACGCAACCTTTAACATTCTAACGCTCACGCTCACGCTAACGCTCACGCTAACGCCGAAGCCGGAGTGAGTAGGATAGCTCCACTATATATATATATATATATAACGAAAAACTGCCTAGAGCTCTACTTTGTTTAACGTATATTTATAAAATATATTCGTGGAATATGTACCGTAAAACAAGCTTTGTAATCAAATAATATTTATATAAATCGATCTTTAGAATTCGTCTTCCAGTATTACTTTAACGTTTACATAAAAACGCTTTTTAATAGTAATTGAAAGTTGTAAACATAATTAAAAAACTTACCTTAGTTTAATGCGTTTTTTCGCTCGAAACTCCATTTTTCCAACTTACTTTCACTAAATGATATAAATACCGAGTGTATGATTTTTAAACAGCGCAACCGGGGAACTGTTATAAGCCTGGATACACACTCGATTGTAATTTGGTCAAAAATTGTGTATATTTTGTGCATGCCACAAACCCGCTAATCGGGGAAGGCGTTGGATTTCTAATTTAAATTGACAGTTTGGTATTTCATACACGTAGATTAGAGATTTTCGCCTAAAACCAACCGGGGAATTCCCCGGTTGGTAGGTGTTCCCCGGTTTGTTGGTGTGTATTCATACAATTTTCCCCGGTTGGTAGGTTTTACAAACTCACACACACACACACACACACACACACACACACACACACACACACACACACACACACACACACACACACACACACACACACACACACACACACACACACACACACACACACACACACACACACACACACACACACACACACACACACACACACACACACACACACACACACACACACACACACACACACACACACACACACACACACACACACACACATATATATCAATGAGAAATAACTCTCTCGAATTATTGTATAATGTGAGCATCTCCACCCTCACCGATGCTATAAATAATATTTCATTAAATTCGCGTAACGAGTGTCTCACGCGGAGACGAAAAACTGACGGAAATCTTACTGAATTCCATCAAAATTAGATTCAGGCAGACGGACAACGCAGCGAGTAGATCCCCTTTCGGGGATCATAACAATTTCCAGACTTATCATGTCACTGTGTTTACGGATTGATCGGTATAAAAATGTATCGAGCGTGCGATTTCCATTTCTATAATATTACCCAACCTTACAGCTTAATTTATTATGTGTTTATACAAACATGAATCAACAAAACATTAAATAATTTAAATTATTTGTATTGTTCTAATAGTATTTTTCAAAAGATCCTTCACTTGTTACATCCTACCTCTGAGGAAAAGTTGTCCTCGTCAACATACTGACAATATCCAGCAACTTCTGTTGTGTCCAGAATAGTCAAACCATTTTTTGAGAAGAGTTCACAAAGCGGATACTGACGTCTGTATAATAATGCCGCACACCAAGGTCGCAATGCGCACATTTCCACACATTTGGAAATGGTAACGTCCGTTCCGACATACATTGCGTCACTAATAAGGTCTGTGGGGCAATGTCGAAATTCGAACGTCTTAAATGGCGTATGTCCCTCTGTTTTGACGCAACATGATGCTACCAACAGTTCAACGAATGTCAGTTTAAAAACTGTTAAACGTGCCATTTGTGTAAACTTGAATGTATGCACGATCGCGATTTATGAATAAATGTAAATCAGATTTTAATATCTGCACAAGTGAACCAACCGCTCTTTAACAATATGGTGTTTGAATGCAATGACCAGCAGCTGACGTTTCCTCGAATGTCAATAATATTTAAATGTTTCCTGCATTTAAGCAAACCATCGCCCTTGAAATAAGGTTCATGACAAAACAGATGCTATTTGTAGTATTACTAAACACTCAGAACACTAGACTAGATGAATAACTCCTCCTATGTGTTAGAAATTCGAAACTTTAATTTATCTTTAAATACACTTAAATCGTGCGTTTCACGTATTCCTATGACTGAAATACGTCGCTTTCAGTTAGCATAGTTTGTGAGTAAAAACAAATTAATAATCGCATTTTAATTTAAATTGATTATCGACAGAAAGGTGTAACATTATTGACATACAACTAATTATTTTATATTACGCGCGCAGCAGAGCAGGTTAGGCTATTAATTAGCAGCCGATTCTTTATTACATAAAAGAGAGAAAAACGGAAATACCGAATACCAAATACTGATTTAGTGATCAAAGAACAATTATGTCATTATGTACAGCAAAGAAAAATAATTGAAAGAAAAATGTTTTATTAAAATATGCACATATATTCCATTTCATTATTGTTTCATAATGATAGGCGATACTCTGTAAATTGAGACAAATTGTGACAATTGTGTTTGACATATGTTTAAATAATACTTATATTATTATTAAAACCAGCTTTTTTGCATCGATGGCTAACTTCTTAATTTGACTCGGTATTAGGTCACTAATTCGTACGGGGAAGACATAATGGACATTCTATAAACGTTGCACACACAGTATTGCTTTCAAAATGAGAAAACAAAAACTTCCACAATAGTATAATGTCATTATAAGACGGCAATCCTTTGTATAATCTAACCACAAATGTTTGCAGTACTCGGTTAGTCTGTATGGATATCGTTCTTGAAAGATTGAAAAAGCTACCGAAATTTGCCAGTTTGCTATAAATAACACAGTTTGCCTTCAATATTCTATAGAAAGGTATTGTGCTTAGTTGTTCCATTTATAATAAACTATTATATTTTAAAGACCCGCGTCATGCGAAAATGTGTCTACATGTAATTCCAAGTGCGGCAAGGGTAACTTAAGTCCAGCCTGCACACCTCGCAGTCTGATCAGGAGGTACCTCATTAGACCACGCAATCTTGAGTGATTTATAGCGGATAGCGCAGCTCCTGTCCAGACTGCGCAATGGCTCAGTCCGGACTAGAGCTACGCTAGCCGAAGAGCCATAAGACCCATTTTCGTATGACGCGGCTCTGAAAATATGATTTGAATGTGTCGAAAGAAAACTGCGTGTAAATCAAGTATTAAAATACAATATATTTCGATGGTAAAAAAAATTAATTCATTCTAAGCCATGTGCGGACACATATGATGTGATCTCCCGTAGTATAGTTTTTATTTACGAACATAAACGTGTGGTTTGAATACACCTGCAATTTATAACACAAATTTCATGCGGCGAATATGCGACAAACAAGTAACAAAAACAACAACAATTTAAACCTATTTTTAAATTTCATTATTTAAAAACGTGTTTTTCAAACTTTATTTCAAAGATACGATATTATATATTAGCGTTTCCGATCGCCCAAATTGCCATTTGCGATAGAATCTTTCAGCAGGCGATTGAAATAGAAAATTTTTAAGAAAATGGCGATTGTAAAAGAAAATCAAGGTTTGTCTATAAATTATTTATTATACAGAGACGTAGATAACAGAGATAGGCAGCTCGCCAAATATCGGCGAACTCTCGCACGTCGCGGGTTTCGGCGAGATAAGCGCGCAACTGTATGTCGGTTGCCACGGTAGTTAACACGCTTATAAACATTTCTGAAACACGCTTTCGCGTTCCAGTTTTTTTGTAATTTGAAATAATTAAACTGTTATGCATTACTAAAATGATAATGTATGCGGCATTATCACACAATTGTAATTTGTCAATAAAACTTAATCACATGTCGCATTGTTGTATTTAGCGATTTTATTCGGCTCTAGTTTGAAAAAAAGATTACACTGTAATGCTTACCGGTATTTAAAGATGGCCTTTGAAATACGATAACTCCAAATTAAGAAGCGATCAGAATCTTACGACAAACAACTAATAATTGGTTGTTTTAATTAGATTTTAATTGAAGTGTTTAAATTTGATGAATCCGAATGCCATTTGCCTGTAGTATAATTTGAATAAAGCTCTGAACAATTTTTTCTTCTTATGGAAAGCATCTATTCTTGGTCTGCTCTAATCGACTGTTTGTGTTCATTGTTCTCTTTAATTACCGCTTAATTCAATGCACGATTTTACCAATTATAACATTACCAGCTAGGGTATATGTATTGAAATCTTCAGACCCGTATACTGCACATATATCATTAATATTATTAATTAAGCATATCGATCCAGTTATTTAGTCACTTTTCGGTGTCTCTTAACCATGTCTTAGACGGATTTTGTGTCATGGGATGACGAGAATATAAATCTGGATTTACTTCTAGGTATACCGATTATTAAAAGTAAATAAAATATGCCCCGGCTTCTACAGAGGAGCCTATGCAACCATTTATGTGACACAGTCTCGTAATAAACCTCTGTAGTAACAATTTTAGTCGGTGCAATAAAAGAATGCATGAACATAGTTTTTACAGTTTAATGATAGTTCATCAAAACTTCATATTGATGAACAAATATCAAATACACCTGGCATAACAAAAAATTAAGCAATTTATCAAACATAACACATATTAAGCAAGTTGTTGATATTACAAATAACATATTGGAAGAAAACAGCTAATATTATATATATACAACAAACATGTAGGCTAATGCATAAGAGCCATTATCGTGTGAGGCAGGGTATTAATGTTGCTGAAGAAAAATCATAATCACATAAGAATTTTTCATCACGGTGATTGGACCGTAAATGTGACTTAGAGTGTTGACATGTTTTTACCATAGCCATATACGGAAAAATGCCCCGCCCCCTGGCCATGTTTTTAAAACAACCGGAACCATTTTCGAACTTGTCTGATATATCATTGGGACACATTGTTTGACCAAGTTTCATGCAGACGGGACAATAAATGTGGCCTCTACAGTGTTAAAAAGGTTTTTCTATAGCCATATACACTTTGGGACTTTCCTAACGCATCACTTTTCAGACTTGAATATCTCAGTTTTGAGTAAAGATATTGATTTAAAATTTTACATACGATCATTTGACTACATTATTTGAAAGCTCACGATAAAATCATTCATCCGTAACGATTGGGAGCTTTAAAACATGGGGTAGGTGTGGTTCCATATTTTTGCACGTGGAAATGTTCAAACGCGATTAAATTCTAGTTTTATTTCAATTTAATTATTCTAGGTGGGTTCTTACACAAGGAAAACATAAACTTAATTTACAAAACAATATAGCTCGTATAAATATTCAGGAGCGCAATCGCGCACTTTGCATTTTACAGGCTACCTTCCCTACTTGCTAAAGCGTCCGACCGTCACGGATGAATGATTTTATCGTTAGCTTGCACATATTGTAGTCAAATGATTACATGTGTAATTTTAAATAAAAACATTACTGAGAAATGTAAGTTTAAAAAGTGTTGCGTTAGAAAAATCACCAAGTGTAGTAAAAGACTATTTACATGTTTCCAATTTAATTTCAATTTCATAATTCTAGGTAAGTTTTTACACAAGAAAAATATAACACTGATTAAAGAAAAAGCAATATGGCTCGTATGAATATTCGGGAGCGAAACGGCTCAATCGGCATGTTGCAAGCCGGTCAGTTATTAAGACGTGTAAGTTTATGCGTTTTACTTTTCACATAGTTATTATTTAACGTTGTACGAGTTTGTGAATTTGACTTGTGAAGTGACGTTTTTAATTTGTTTAGTTTTATATTTAGTTGTTTTTCAATTTCAATTAAATTTTCAGGAATGATCAGATATGTGTTGAATTATTGCTGGTCCAAATTTCAACACAATCAGTTGAAAAATAAGGGAGCTATATTGATATGATAAAGTGATGCATGTGCGTTTGAAAAGTCCCCAAGTGTATAGACATATAAGGAAAAATGCCCCACCCCCTGGCGCCAATGTTTTTCAACCAACCGGAACCAGTTTTGAACTTGCCCAAGATATCATTTGGGCAAATGTTCTGACCAAATTTCGTGAAGATTGGAAATTAATGTGGCCTCTAGAGTGTTAACAAGGCAAATGTTGACGCCCAACAATACAATGCGCATGCCGGACAAAGGGTGATCACAAAAGCTCACCATTAGCACACTGTGCTCAGGTGAGTTAATTGGCAAAAAGATAATCTCTAGAAATGTGTTCCCACACAAAATGGTCCTGCGCAACTTCCTAACAATGACCATACATAAACAGTAGTGTGTCCTGCTTCATAAATACATACTTTCATACTTAAATATGTTTTGCCATTGCTTTGATCTGAATGTAAACAGAGCATGTCCAGGGCTCTTGCGTGCATATTGACAATATATGGATTTGGATCACTTCGTTCAGTATGTAACACTCTACCCTGATAGGCACAGTGATCTCAACTTGACAGACTCCAACGGCAGCTGAGTTTGGTTCGGTTGTTGACGATGACGAATATGGGATACCAAAGGGGTCGAAACTTTAACTTCTGCTCGAGCAGAAAAAAATGCTGCTCGAGCAGCATTTAAATGCTGCTCGACCAGCAAAATACTGCTCGACCAGCAAATTTACTGCTCGACCAGCATTTTTTCTGCTCGAGCAGAAAAATCCTGCTCGACCAGCATTTATTTTTAGATTATGGCATTAGCCAATCAGAACTCTTGTTATATTTGCCATTTGGTGCAAAACTGGTTTGTTTGGAAAAAATGGCTGCCGCCGTGATGGTGCCTTTTTCACATCTTCTGCAAGTTTATGTGACGATCTGTTTAAAGTTTAACATTGACACGCGGTAAGTGCTTTATATTTTGGCTGCAAACTAGTCGATCAAAAAATTGTTGCCATTCGCTTAATGAGAAAATCGATCATAAATGTCTAACGGCTGTTAAAACTTTTGCGAAAATCACGACGATGACTGATAAGAATTGGTCAATGGGTGGGTTCTCTGTTTCTATCGATTTACTTTCTTAATGATGTTTAATTATTGCTTCCGACACAGGTGCCGATTGCCTGTGATTGTGCCTTTCTGGTTAACATTGTTTACGTTTCTCGTTCTCCCCATATATGTATATCTGCTGTCCTAACTTTTACAATTATCCAAAATATCATGTCTGTTAACCAGTTCTCAGTGCCCCAGATAAGCTGCGTATCTGCGTCTTTCACCCTATTAAAATATTTAAAAATGCAAAGAAATACAATATCATGAGTATTGAAAACGCAACCAATTTGACTTTTACGCAAATTCGTCAAATTAACGATACAAAACTTCGATTAAAAATGCTATGCTCATTTTAGGTATTTTCTCTTTGGAATTATTATCATAACGCGGTGAAGCTTACACTCAGCAAGCTTAGCAAACGGTCATAGTTATTCAAACGCTATGCGTTTTCAATCTGACCTAATTCGTCGCTCATTGTGCATGTATTTGTAAAGCGTCTGTAGTTTCAGTTTCTATTACGATGCGAAATAAAAATAGCTAAGAGAGGTCGAAAGACGTCCGAGATTGTTGCGCCAAAATATCAGCCGATCGCAAACTTTTTCGAATCAAGAAAGCAAGAGCCAATAAGTGCCGAATCATTCGTGTTATCGATTTTGTTAGAAACTGTGCATACAGCATTTGAGTTGACATCCAAAAAACATGATGGAAAGTCTGTGACTTAACAAATCTGTCAAAAGTATAAAAAGGCATGTCATTGGTTAGAAATTCTCGACATTTTTAAAAGTTTATATCATGGACAGTTTCAAGGATAAAAGATGTTACGAAACATCAGTTTATTAAAATGTATGATGATAGTTTACAGTTCTATTGAATCAATACAAGTGTGCAGCGTCAACGGAAGTAAATCAGCAATTATTTAAAGGTATGCATTTTTATTACTCATTTCACTCTATATGAAGAATGGAATCACCCTATTTTTTTAAAATCAATGGTTGAAAACCCAATTTTCCCAAATAATTATCTGGGGCACTGAGTTCTCGAGGACTTTTCTCAATTTCAATGTAAATTATTTTTCACCGAGGCCTATTAGCTTGTTCAAAGCTAACAACAGGTAAAATGTGAGTTGTGTCTGAATTACAAGTTGTTTAATTTTTCATATTGAAATGTTTACAATTTACTATTTATTGAATAACTTGGCAGTGCATAATTAAGTTCTGGGATGTTATTTTCAGCTCTGAACTGCGAAAAAAATGCATAATAATTACATTGGTGGCACTATACTGTAATGAGTTACCTTTCATCTGTCCTTCCATTATAATGTCCCTAAAGCAGACTTCCCAAACTTTGCAGAAAGAGATTAGGCATTGTATTACACACTCATTTTAACCATGGCATGCTATTGTACAACATGTCTTGACGGAAATAATTTCGCTAAAAAATATTTGCAGGAAATAATTTTTCCATGGCGAATCGTTTGTATCTTTTTATCTTTATTCTGAAATGCCCCTCTTAAGAATAATGTCATGTATAGCTGGTTTAGAATTAAGGATGATGATATGTCCTAACAGCATTTTGTCATGTCATTTACTGTACTTCTTAACCTACATGTATTTGAATATTCAGTCCCCATGTAACTACGCCCATATGTTGTGGACATTTTCATACAAGAATACAAACAGGAATATGTATTGGAGTTTGCTGTTTAAATTTACAGTCAATCGGAGGGTAACAGGTTTGTTTTTAACCAGAAGTGAGGAACTAAACGCAATTTGCAGGGAAAAAAATATCTCTTTATACCACTTAAGTATATTTGCATCACAGGAGCTCTGGTGTCGTGAGGTTGAGGAAACTAGTGTTGAATCTAAAACATTTAGCATCATGGACTCAAAAGTGAGAAGCCAAGTCAGACACCGCAAAATGTAAAATAATCTGTCAGATGTTTGGTCTGACAGGCTACGAAATTCTGTCAGACTGAAGGATAATTTCTGGATTCCACTTATTAGCATACCTGATAATAGCATATTTCTGTAATTAGCATATAGCAGTGCTCCAGATAACATGTGTAAAGGCGTGAAAACGAATAAAATTTCTTAAATAACGATTTAGATTTAAAATCTTTGCATAAAGTTACGCATTGAAAAAATAAAACACGAATTGACATTTTCGAACGTGCGTAAAACTTCCAGTAGCAAAATTTCATCCCGGTTCTGACACGTCGAGGCGCTCAATTAAAACTACAGCTTTAAGTCAACGTCTCTTTGCTGTTAGGAAGGGCCACACTTAAGAACGGTCGAAAGGCCAAACAGTCTCGATTCTGTTCTCCTGGTATTACAGGCGAGTCATTACTGTTTATTGTACCTTTTTAATTACACTTATCGTAATTTTTATTCACAAGTAATAAACAATATACCTATTCAAAATGTCATTAAAATTAAATGTTAAATATATATTTTTGATATGACTTTAACGGCGCCCAAAATGCCATTATGACCTAAGCCGAATTGACAGTTACTGTTTTAAATAAAAAATCAAAATGGCCAACCGAAGCGGTGTATCGAAGCGTGGAAGGCAAAAAAAGCAAGATGAGCAAGATAGATGTGGGGTCTTTTGAGCCAGAAAAAGCTGTCCGATTATGGGAAAGCAAGAAACAGAAAAGAAAGCCAGGCTTTTCCAAGACTATAAACCAAAATGTTGGATTGTTGATGTGTCAAAAACAATGCATAAAAATTATTTGGTAATAGTGTTAAGAATTAATTTTATAAATAGGGGGTAAAATAAGAATTAATTTTTGAAATAGGGAGTAAATAAGAATTTGACCAAATTTTTATCTGGAGCTCTGATATAGAATGTCAAAGCACAGATTAATTCTTAAATTTTAATGTATTTTTCTTCTATTAATAGCATAATTTTTAACCCCAATATTCAGAATTCACTTAAAGTCTTTATAGCATAGAACATTCTCAGAATGCCAAGAAAATATGCTTTAAATCTGCAAAAATATGCTCAAATGCAAATGCAAATACCTTAGAATACAATTCCATTTGATAAATAGTTATCTTAAACATCAATCATATACAATGTTGAATTTAAATTTCACTTTGACGATCAATTATTAACAGATTTGACTTATTGTATGCCCCCAGTTGCTATATTTATGCTAAAATGTGTGTTCCTGTTAATAGCATATTCCTGTTATTAGCATAATTTTTGCTGACATGGTATGCTAAGAACAGGAATCCACTGTAGCAACATATTAATCAAGAATTATGGTTTGAATCCGTGAACTATTATTTTTTATGGTGAAAGAAAATCTCCATGGCGCGTTTTCAAAAATTCCTAATCAAGCTTGGTAAAAGAACACACAGAATAGCAAATTTATTACAGCGCCAACTTCCGGGTAAAAATGATTGATTTTTTTTATATTCCTTAAAGACAAGTGCCGCATCATATCCTATGGGTGATTTAAAAAATAATGAAGCCTAAATAAAACATGCATTTATTTTCTTACCATTACAGGGGTTTTTATCTGATTTTGGGGAAAGGGCCTGGCCTTTTTTTTTAGGGGAAAAAAATCGCGCGAAACGCCAGATTTTTTGGGGAAAAATCACACAAAACGCCGGATTTTGGGCAAAATAAGGAAAGTCTTAAATAATCAATTAAGCATATTTTACTGTTTTTAAAACAAATTCAAGGAAACAGAAAATTTAATTATGCAATATTTTTCTTTTTTCTACACTGGATCAGATTAACTTATATATTGAAAGGTTAAAAAAAAAAAAAATTTTTTTTGGAGGGGAAAATGAAATCTAGGGGAAAATTTACCAGCTGAGGGGAACAAAAAATCGGAGGGGAAAGGGCCGATGATCGGCGGGTCACAAAGAAGGGGAAAAAAACCTGCATTAAGCATGTTTGAGTTCTTTTTCTATCTTACAGAAGTGTTTCCATGTGATTAACTTAAATGTGAAAATTCTTCTCAATAACTTGCTTCATTTACAAAATATATTGAAAAATATCCTTAAAATTGCCCCAAGTGTACTGGTTTTGCGTGACATTTTATGTAAAAGGCAATTTTCAATTCTATACTTCAATAAAACTTTCAGAAATATTAGGTATTGCCATCATTAAATGAATATAAAAATGCATATGCTTTAAGAAAAATAAAACAATGCTTCTAACTTAGGTTGATATCTCTTGTAGCAAGTGTTCAAAGCAATGATGTTTTTGTCAATTTTGTGCCACAATTTTCAACTCTCTTCACGTATATTAAGAGGTGGCATCATAAAGTGCTTCAATATTTATAGGCAAAAAGTGTCCCAAGTGTACATTTTGCAAGAAAGTTATTTTAAATTTTTCATAAGATAGAATTTTCAATGTTTTACATCATTTTCTTCAAACCATTAATGTTTATCACTAGATGTACTGAAAATTTGATGCCAAAACCTTGTGAACTTTTTTTGCAAGACAAATATCGCATTGTCCCAAGTGTACGAAATTTTTATCACGTTTGATAAACAGGTGATAGCTTTTAAAAAATAAACAAAGGCACCAATTTTCTGGAAAGAAGTACACAGAAGGGTGTAATCTCCAACAGAAAAAGGTGGTTTCTTCACTCTGGGGGTGAACTACTCTTATTATATGGGTATGTCTCCATATTTTGTCTTCAGAAGAAAAATATAAGCATATAAATGATAATGTGTGGGAACTTGGGAAGTATATTTGACTTTACCATAACATTATTACAAAAATGCATTTCCTCTTCTCAAATTAATGTCAATTTTAATCAAAATGTTTCTCCAATAATCTTCAATGTTAGCCTGAAGTTGGTTAACAAATGTTGTAAATGTACACTTGGGACACAAAATAAATGTTTTTCTTATAAACCTCCAGAAAGTGAAAACAAACTTACATTATAGCAGAATTAATGATTAAATTTCGATTTAATAAAGCATTCAAAAGCAACTGAAAAAAAAGCCAAAATAAAAGTTGAACATGGTCAAATGTCAAATATGATTGATGACAAAGTCTTTCAGACACTTATAATTAAACCACGCAGACTGTCACCCTTGTGGTACAATTCCTACACATCTAAACTAAAAACCATGTTAAAACCTTCGATAAACAAAGGTACAGCACTTATTATTATTTCATTCATTTTTAATGACACATTACCTAAATATATAGAGGATATATTGTATTACAGAGGAAGGTCAAGTAAGAGGACATCGTGTTTAATGTATAAAGTTTAAAAAGAACAAGGTCTAATTTATAAAGAACAAGGTCCAATATATAGAGAATATAATGTTTAATATATAGAGAGCAAGGTCTAAATATAGAACAGTGAATTATATGTGTGTTGTTATGAGAAAACTGGGCTTAATTCATGTGCGGAAAGTCTAGTCCCTGATTAGCCTGTGCAGATTGCACAGGCTAATCAGGGACGAGACTTTCCGCGTTTACAGTATTTTTAGTTTGAAGGAAGTCCCTTCTTACCGAAAATCAAGTTTAAGCGGAAAGTGTCGTCCCTGATAAGCCGGTGCAGACTGCACAGGCTAATCTGGGACGACACTTTACGCACATGAATTTAGCCCAGTTTTATCAGAACAAGACACATATTATAGAAAACGAGGTCAAATATTATAAAAAAATATAAACATGTATCATAAAAAAGAAACTTCACATATATTTGAAGGCCATCCTATATTTTGATAAATCTGAGTTTTTACTTTAAGATACACTGCTTTGAGGCCAGGAAAAAAACTTTTAAGAGTATAGTTTTGAAAAATATGTGTTAAAAAACATGAAAATTTCAATTTTTTCCATATATTTTTTTAAAACACTTCTGATTTTGTATTTAAATTTTTCTTAAGAACATACTGCATGTTGACAAAACACACAAAATATTGATAACATGTTTTAATGGGTTTTAATTAAGTGCAAAAGACATGTACATTAATAAAAAAAAATTCAAAACATTTGGTTAACATCTTTATTTGTGAAAAAGTGATCACATCTGACAGAGCGGCCCTACTCATTTATAAAACTTGAACCCTTTCCCTATGCAATACAAACAAAACTGTTGCCATAACTTAACATCTAAAATTTGAGAAAAGTTTTCATTTAGGCTTCATCATCCCCACGCTTTTCGGAGAAAAAGTGGGGATATTGTGGTTATCTCCGTTGTCCGTCCGTCCTGGCCACTTTCTCCTCCTACACTTAAAGCACTAGAACCTTGAAACTTACACACATGGTAGCTATGAGCATCTGTGCGACCCTGCACTATTTGGAATTTTGATCTGACCCCAAGGTCAAAAGTTATGTGGGTTGAGGTGGGGCCGGGTCAGAGATTTTTACTCATTTTTATGCCCCCGGATCGAAAGAAAGGGGGTATATTGTTTTTGGCCTGTCTGTCATTGTGTGTGTGTGTGTGTGTGTGTGTGTCCCAAAACTTTAACCTTGGTCATAACTTTTGCAATATTCAAGATAGCAACTTGATATTTGGCATGCATGTGTATCTCATGGAGCTGCACATTTTGAGTGCACCATACTACACTGAATGTCTTCAAATTGATACTGAACCTCTCTTATGGCAATACGGATAATCTCAACTATGCATGGCCCCATTACCAACCCTGGGGTGCCCCGCCCACATTGGCCACGCCCACATAGACCACACCCACCCAAAATTGCCTTTTACTATAATTTCTTCATTTCTACACCGATTCACTTCAAATTGATACTGAACATCTCTTATGACATTATGGTTAATCTCAACTATGCATGGCCCCATTACCAACCCTGGGGCGCCCCGCCCACATAGGCCACGCCCACCCAAAATTGCCTTTTACTATAATTTCTTCATTTCTACAACGATTCACATCTAATTGATACCGAACTTCTCTTCAATGCGTTCAATTTCAACTATGCATAGCCCCATTACCAACCCTGGGGCACCCCTGGGTCAAACATGCGGCGTGGGGATACACGTCGGCCTCTGACGCGCCATTTCTAGTTTAATATTTTTGAAATCACCCATTTTTGTGTAAAGTTTGGAGAAAAATCAAGAAAAACATATTTTAACAATGAAATACATTTAAGTTGTATGATGATATTTTCATGTATTTCGACGTTTCCAATGTTCAGATAAATACCCTATTTGTACCCATTGAAAACCTTTAAAACTTTAATTTTGCATTGTTATTTTGTGTTGGGCTTGAAGAAAAAAGATTGATCTGTATGCAAATGTTTACATTATATCTCACAATCATAACAATTTCCAATTTATCGACAGTGGTGACCGGGTTTTATCATTATTATATGATTATTAGTGCTTGTGATCATATTTCAGATGCCCAGGGGCCTTTATGGTTGGGTTAGGGAGGGGTGCTCCCTCCCTTCCTGAATTGATTTTTAGCTCCACTGGCCAAAGGCCAGTGGAGTTTATGTCATGGTCCTGTGTCCGTCATGCGTGCGTCCGTCCGTGCCTGCGTGCGTCCGTCAGTTTATTAACTTTTCCTTTAAACATCTTCTTCTCCTAAACTACTGGTCCAATTCTGATGAAATTTCTCAGTAATGTTCCTTGGGTGAACCTCTTTTAAATTTGTTCAAATTATGCGCCTGGGGTCAAATTTGACCCTGCTCTGGGGTTACAAAATTGAACATATGCTTATATAAGGCCTATTTTGTGAAATCTTTCAAAATCTTCGCATCCATAACCATTTGGCATAGGGCTATCAAATTTGGTATGTAGAGACATCTAATAGTCCTCTACCTAATTTGTTTAAATTATGCCCCTGGGTTCAAATTTGAAACTGCCCCGGGGGTCACAAAATTTAACATATGCTAATATAGGGTCTATTTTGTGAAAACTTTACAACTCTTTTTGTCCATAACCATTGGGCCTAGGGCTACCAAATTTGGAAGATAGTGACATCTTATAGTCCTCTACCAAGTTTGCTCAAATAATGTCCCTGGGGTCAAGTTTGACCCTGCCCCGAGGGTCACAAAATTGAACATATGCTTGTATGAGGCCTATTTTGTGAAAACTTAAAAAATCTACTTGTCCATAACTGTATGGCATAGTGCTACCAAATTTGGTATGTATTGACATGTATTAATTCTCTTCTTAGTTTGTTCAAACTATGCCCCTGGGGTCAAATTTGAAACTGCCCCGGGGGTCACAAAATTGAACATATGCTTATAAATGGCTAATTTAGGGTAAACTTTAAAAATCATTCTTGTCCATAACCATTGGGCCTAGGGCTACCAAATTTGGTATGAAGTGACATCTTATAGTCCTCTACCAAGTTTGTTCAAATTATGCCTCTGGGGTCAACTTTGACCCTGCCCCGGGGGGAGGGGGGTCACAAAATTGAATAAACGCTTATAAAGCGCCTATTTTGTGAAAATTTTAAAAATCTTCTAGTTGAAAACCATTCGGACTATGGCTACCAAATTTGGTTTGCAGTAACATCTTATTGTCCTCTACCAAGTTTGTTCAAATTATGCCCTTTGGGTCAAATTTGACCCTGACCCGCGGGTCACAAAATTGAACATTATATACACTTCTTTCTTGCTTATTTTGTGAAAACTTTTAAAATATTCTTGTCCTTAACTCTCGGATCTAGGGCTACCACATTTTGTATGTAGTGAGATATAGTAGTTCTCTATGTGTCCAATAATTATGTTGATGAAGGTGGCAGTGGTAATGACTTGATATGTCTGTGAGATATGAATGCCAAAGTCTTCGATTTACATAACATGAATTTTTATGTAAAAGTGGTGGTTCTTCATAAATTCTACATGTTCTTTGTAAATGATGACCTCTACAAAGTTGTTCCAGGAGTACCATATTGCCTGACAATCTTTTGTTTTATTGTTAACTTAAACTGTACTTGATTCTAGCATGCCACTATACTTCTTTGAAGTAATTTGAGCAAAGTTCCCACTGTTTAGTAATGTATACATTGTTTAAGGTACATTTTAATTTCACATTTTGTAGGTGGACTTCAATATGTATGATCTACTTATGCTGCCACAATGTAAAGGCAACAATCACTGGGTTTTGCTGGTTGCAAGTGTTATGTCCAGGACTGTAACCATTTACGACTCATTGGGTGGTAACAACAAGGCCTTGTTCGATTTGTTCTGGTAAGGTTCAAAGCTGAAATTCATTTTTTGTCTTACCTGCTTGATATAGCAGTCACAGTAGCAGTTGGTGTATGTGCATTTTATGTGTGTCTCTGAGCTTATCCAAACTGTGATTCGATAATTAAATATGCAATTTTTAATATAGCTTACCACATATGTTCTCCATGTAGAGAAGCTGCAGAGCATGCGTTAACAAGAGATCAAAGGTCACATTTAGGGAGCTTTTTTGGCCAGTTCCAGTTATCATTCATCAGGCAATATAGCAAACAAGATATTCAAAAAACTTTGTAAATCTTATTTGTTTTCTATATTTGGATTTTTATCTTAAATATTAACTTGTAATGAGCACCAACACTTAAAAATGATATAAATATATATAAATTTAAGCTTGCTTTCTTAGTTCATTCTTATTTATTATTGTGTCCTATCTCTCACACTTATGTGTTTCAAATAATGTGTTAATAGATTCACATATATATATATGTTTGAAAACTGATTACCAAAACAATTTGGTATAGATAAAGTACCGCTTAAGTATATAGGCACATGATTTTTGTTGATTTTTACCAACAAAATATTTGTTGCAGCCAGTTCATGTGTCAACGAGGGCAAATTGTGAAAGATGGCTTGGAAAAAATCAGTTCAGAGTTAAAAGCGCCACCTTGCAACAAACAGCGCCACGGAAACAGCTGTGGAGTGTTTGCATTGATGGTAATAAATAAGCTTTATATTTCTATATAGGTGTCACTTTGTCGTACTGTCGGTCGGTCTGTCTCGAAATTTCATCCGATCTTCACCAAACTTGGTCACAAGTTGTATCTTGATGATGTTTAGGCCAAGTTTGAATATGGGTCATGCTGGGTCAAAAACTAGGTCACGGGGTCACTTAGTGTGTTTTAAACCGAAAGTTTGTCCGGACCATAACTATGTCATTTATCGTTAGATTTTAAAATTACTTGGTACATTTGTTCACCATCATGGAACGGTGTGTTGCGTGAAAAAAGTACGTCGATATCCCCAAGATCAAGGTCACACTTGGAGTTCAAGGGTCAAATGCTTGTCCGGGCCATAACTTTATCATTTATTGTGAGATTTTAAAATCATTTAGCAAATTTGTTCACCATCATGGGGCGGTGTGTCGCGCGAAAGAATTACTTCAATATCTCGAAGGTCAAGGTCACACTTTGAGTTCAAAGATTAAAAATGGCCATAAATGAGCTTGTCTGGGCAATAACTATGTCATTCATAGTGAGATTTTAAAATCATTTGGCACATTTGTTCACCATCATTGGACGGTGTGTCGCGCGAAAGAATTACGTCGATAACTCCAAGTTCAAGGTCACACTTTGAGTTCAGAGGTAAAAAAAGGCCATGTTGATAACTCCAAGGTCTTGGTCACACTTGGAGTTCAAATGTAAAAAAAAATGGCCATACATTTGGACTGCATGTCATGCTAAAGAATTCAAGAGTTCAAAGGTCAAAATGGCCATAAATGATAATGGCATTATCATTCTTAAAAATAGCCATAAATTTGATTCTCTTGTTTTGTGAAGACAGCATGCAAAATAGTCTGTGTCAATTCGGCCATGGGGGTATTTGTCACGTCTGTGACAAAGCTCTAGTTTGCTTAGTAAAGATCTGCATTAACTTTTATTCAACAAAATAATGGGAGAATGTAGAATATAATCATCGTACCTTTCTGTTGGTGCATTGGTTTTTAGAGCCTTGCATTTTCTTTTAATTTATAAAGGACATGATATTTCATATGTAATATCATAACCTGAGGATCAAACTGTGTTATAGAGTCTTTTGTCAAATAACCCTGAAAAAAGGTTAAACAAGAAGATTACTCATATTTTAATTTATTAATGTGTCATATAATGAAAAAAAGCATTCTCTTTGCTCCAATATATTGTTTTGTATGAAAAGTTGTTTTTCAGTGTCTTAATGTGATTGTATATTTATGATGCATAAAACATGAATACTTTTCACTGTCAAACTATCGTTCTTGCAATTTTATTTTCAGAAATAGTATTTTTTGTGAACACTTAATCTAGTGAATATATATGCTTTTCTTATTGCAAACAACTGTTGTTGTTTTTATGCCCCCCTTCGAAGAAGAGGGGGTATATTGCTTTGCTCATGTCGGTCGGTCTGTCGGTCCGTCCACCAGGTGGTTGTCAGACGATAACTCAAGAACGCTTGGGCCTAGGATCATGAAACTTCATAGGTAGATTGATCATGACTCGCAGATGACCCTTATTGATTTTGAGGTCACTAGGTCAAAGGTGAAGGTCACAGCGACCAGAAATAGTAAAATGGTTTTTGAATGATAACTCAAGAACGCATACGCCTAGGATCATGAAACTTCATGGGTAGATTGATCATGACTTGCAGATGACCCTAATTGATTTTGAGGTCACTAGGTCAAAGGTCCAGGTCACGGTGACCCGAAATAGTAAAATGGTTTCCGGATGATAACTCAAGAACGCATACGCCTAGGATCATGAAACTTCATGGGTAGATTGATCATGACTCGCAGATGACCCCTATTGATTTTCAGGTCACTATTTTAACACAAGTATGAATGACTTTTACTTTATTTCCAGACTGCCAAATGTTTGGTCATTAAAAAGCATCCCACAATGTTGCGACAGGCCCATGATTCAGTTTATCGAGACTAGTCGTGAGAAGCAGACTTCTGATTCCTGGAGTGCGGCAAACATATCTGTGCGACTCGATCACTCCACTGTAAAGACCCGCACGGCATTTAAATGGATATTATCAATATGTGTTGTTGCTCGAAAATATGTTTGTGTAGCAGGAAGTGCTTTGGGCTCGATTAATCTGAGAACTCAACAAAATATTAATAAAATCCTTCTGTGCCTTTTAGTTCTGAAAACAGAAGTAGCCAGTTGGTATTACACATCTCCTAAACAAGTACAGCACGATAAAACTTATAAACCTAGATATTTATTTATGTAGTGGTGTATTTTTCAATGAGTGCCTTATGATTCCAAAAACATATTGACTTAAAATAAATAATCCCGATGTCGTAAATGACTTATCATTTCATGTTCATGAACCGGCTTTAAAATACTTTGTAGACTTATCTGCTAGGCGGTGAGGACTTTTAGACCACCTGATAAACTTCAACTTTATTTGCCCTAGTTCAGTAACCGACTAAACATATGCTAACATTATACTGATGACTGATGAGTCTGTTGTGTCTTATATTCTCATTGCTACTTAAAATATTAAGTCTATTTCAACGTTTAGACTAATAATAAGCAAATTCGTTAAATTGATATCCCCGCCAAATAAATTTTGATTATTGATGGGTGCAGAACTAACAGAAAAGTTTATTTGAAGGGTTGTACCCTTATCTCACTTATTTTATAGTAACAACATAAAAAAACAATTGGCAATAACTCTTATTTAAGAAAGTGTAGGGTTATAGATTTTGTGCATGACACCTCTCCTCATTTATATCTTAACGTCCATTAAATTTCATCTTTAAATCGTGTATAGTATCTGTGATATAGTCCTGTAAAGTAACATCAGACATGTACATATGTACTAGGGTTATGTTTCTTGTGCATGGCACTTATTCTCATTGACAATTATACACCCATGAAATTTCATGTTGAAATCTTGTATTTATAGTTTCTGAGATAAAGCCCTGAAAAGTTACATCATACAAAAACAACAAAGGGCAATAACTCTATTTAAGAAAGTGAAGGGTTGTGGTTCTTATGCATGGTTCTATAAATGAGATATAGCCCTGAAAAGTTACATCATAAAATAACAATAACAAGAAAGGGCAATAACCGTTATGTAAGAAAGTATACGGTTATGGTTCTCGTGCATTGATAATTATACACCCATGAAGTTTCATGTTAAAATCTTGTATAGTATCTGAGATATAGCCCTAGTTACATCATAGAAAAACAACAAAGCGCAATAACTCTTATTTCAGAAAGCGACGGGTTATGGTTCTTGTACATGGCACCTCTCCTCAGCTATATTTATACACCCATAAAGTTTCATGTTGAATACTTATATTGAGTTTCTGAGATAGAGCACTGACAAGTTTGTGAGTGACTGCACTGACAGACAGACCAACGGTACGTTTAAGTATATTTAGCGTACCCGGGGTACATTAAAGTATACTTAAGAGTACACGGGGTACTTTAAAGCATTACCCGAGCTGAAGCGACAATTGCCAATCAAGCTTATTGACATATTAAATAAATGATGATAGTGGTAACTATGATTGTATGAAATATAATAAAATAGTTTTCCTGAATTGAGTGTACATGTGAATTAGCTAAAATAATGATAAAAACACCGATTGGGATTATATATTTCTGGAACTGAATTTGGTTCATAATAAGTTTTTAACTTTTTTAAGCTAAAATAATATATATATATTATATAATCTGAAAATATTTTCTTCAATCAATGTTATATCTTTGTATTAAAAAAGTGCAACACTCATGACTGTAAATTAGGCATTACCATATTTCTTTACAACGTAATGCATGTACATCATCGATATATATAACATTTAAAACGAAAATCGTTTTAAAATTCAAATGTTTGCATTGTGTTAGAACTACTGTTTCGATATCTTTGTTGTGAATAATGTGTTAAGGTTCAACGTCCGAAAAAAAGATGTCCGAAAATAACTGCAAGCTGTAAAAACGCGAAATTAAGTTGAATTGAAACAACAATGCGTTAAATATTATTTTTCATCAATCTGACATTTTTCACGGCGACTGATCGGAGCAATATCACGGAGGTACTGTGAAATCGTCAGATCTCACGATCTGACAATATTGACGCTACACCGGTCTATTTCGTTTCCGTAGAGATAGCTAATCTCGTCCGTTTGTAAGCTCAAATTTGATTGGCCGACGGGTTCAATGGTTTATTCTAAAAATAAATGCTGCTCGAGCAGCATATTGCTGCTCGAGCAGGAATTTTGCTGCTCGAGCAGCATTTAAATGCTGCTCGACCAGTAAATTGCTGCTCGAGCAGCAATATGCTGCTCGAGCAGCATTTAAATGCTGCTCGAGCAGCATTTTTTTCTGCTCGAGCAGAAGTTAAAGTTTCGACCCCTTTGGTGCGCCATAGACGAACCACACTGAGTTGCTTTGTCTTCATACAATGCAGTGTTGGGTGAAGTATCACCCTCAGTTCTCAGTTATGGATTCATCCTCATCGAGCAGGAAACCATCGTCAAGTGCTGTTCGGGATGATTCATCAAGTAAATGTCGAGATTGCTTGTGCTGCTTTTGCACCCCATAACTCAGTCGCTCCCTCCTGGGCTTGGCCAAACTGAAAATACAAATGAGCATGTCAGATGAGCACCAAATCATATGATATCTATTATATGCTATTCTAAATTTAGATGAAAAATATAAAGGCCTCGTGGAATTTATAAAAAAAGGCATATAAGCATGCATTTTATAATGTTTCATGATGAATTATTTTTGTCTATCAGCAACCCGACAACTTTCAGGCTGTTCAATTAACTTGTTACTGCATAGTGTAATAATGGCGTTTTCTCCATAAGATATAACAGACTACTGCAGTTGACGTCCCCTAAAGCCAGTTACCTTTAAAATACGATTTATGTGTGTAAACGCACTACACACAATTTTTTTTTCCGGATTAATGAATGCAACACTGTGTGATACAATTACATTTGTCAGTGTTAAATAAATGAATTGCTTTCACGGGGGGGGGGGGCGGCTTTGTGTTTGGGTTTTGTCCGCCCCCTTGTCCGTATTCCGTGTTACATGAATGTTACATTGTAACCTAAAAACATTGTAATAGAATCAGACTAATTTCTATACATTCAGTGTCATATTTCAGCAAATGAACACAGATAGGCAATAAACAACCTATCCACAAGTTACACTACACAATACCTGGTAATAAGACAAAATTTTGTCTTATTACCAGGTATTGTGTGGTATTAAATATTACCTGAGCTAAGACACCTTATTAAATTACCTTCCTATAATATAAATTGATCAACAAGCACCTGTTTAAAATTAATTCTTAAATTTAATATTCCTTGATCACTGGATTAATATTAAATTATTAAATTCTTATATTAATGATTACACGACTCTTGTATCAAAACTTAATTTATAAATTAAATCATATAACAAATGCTCAATTATTTAAAACCTTCCTAAACTTATAAAACGGAAGCACTTTTTTATTAAGCACATTCATCAACGGTTTTAACTACACAAAATAAACAAACTATTATTTATACTAATTTATACAAAGTATGATTGCGAATGAGTATGCAGTCTAATTATAAATGATTATTATAAAAAGTTGATTTAATGTGGGAGGGCTAATCTCTTATTTGGTACCATACTGTCTCTGCCATAATGAATTTGAGATACATCCACTGATGAGGCACATTTCACCCATATAGCCATAAACTAGATGACTAAATTGGCAGTTCTGTGTGGAATATTACACAACATTAGTAACTGGGGGCAGTTTGACATCTGCCTTGGGAGTTTTTTTATATTTGGGAAAGTTAAGAAAGGAATAAAGGAATCCCTAACTGTGTGCACTTAAATTTAATGCAGATAATTTTAATTACAGAGATATGCTAAGTTTTCTTGTTTTTGAAATCAATACTAATGAGGCATTTAACAATATTCATATTATACTTAAATAACTTTATTGTAATTAACATGCAAAGGTTGAATTTGAGCTTTAATTCCATTCAATACTAGCCATAAACTTTGTCAACTGTCATAAAAATGCTTGAAATCAACAATTTCCCATAATCGTTCTCCTCGAAATGCCAGCATGAGTCAATTTGTTTGTTACAAATTTATTTCTTATGTTACAGGCCATAGTATATATTTTAATTTTTTTGTGGGTGAAACTATTCAATGAAGGAGTTGAATTGAAGCCTTTTTTTATATTAAAACATGCAACTGCAAAATGGGGTGTATAAAATATGGTGTAACTTTCTTAAGCAAAGGAATATCACTAGAAAAATATCAGTTATTATATGAAGCAATGCACCCTTTTTTAGCTTTGGTCACTCAAAATATGCAAGTTTTTTGCGGAAAATCTTAACGGCTGAATGCAAATATCTGAAAAACAGGATAAATTACCACTTGCAGAATTTCATTATTTAACCCTTTGCATGCTGGGAAATTTGCCGTCTGCTAAAATGTTGTCTGCTGAATTTCTTAAATTAGGGTTTTCTTTTATGTTTTTCAAAGAATACTATCAGAATAGCAAACAGTTTGGATCCTGATGAGACGCCACGTTATGTGGCGTCTCATCTGGATTAAAACTGATTGCAAAGGCCTTCAAAATTCGGTTCCAGCACTGAAAGAGTTAAACGAATGTCAAAATGAAAATATGGGCAGACATACAATTCAACTGGCATTCTTAAATGATACCATATTTGATTCAATCCATAGTTTATATTTGACGTTTTAGTCGCTACAACTATGAAGAGTTCAGATTGAAAAAATCTTTGGCTTAAAGAAGTCACCTGCAACGTGGGGTAAATAAAATCTGTTGTAATTTTCTTATGCAAAGGAATATCACAATGAACATGTGGGACTATATAATTAACAATAAGCACTCTTTAAAAATATAAGTTATAATATGATGCAATGCACCCTTTTTTAACGTTGGTCACTCATTATGCAAGGTTTTTGCGGAAAATCAAAACGACTGAATGCAAATACCTGAAAAACAGGACAAATTAAAACTTGGATAATTTCATTATTGAAAGGAAAATCAAAATGAAAAGATGGACAGCTTTAAAACTCAGTCTGCACTTTAAAATGATAAAATTGATGATATGATCCATAGAACATGTTGTCAGTTTTAGTCGCTAGAACTATGAAGAGTTTGGGTTGAAACAAGTTTTGGCTTAAATCATGCATCCACAAAATGGGGAAAATAAAATCTGATGTAATTTTCTTATGTAAAGGGATAGCAATATGAAAATATGTGCAAAAATACAATAAAATTAGCACTTAAAAAATATCAGTTGTGATCTGATGCAACGCACCCTTTTTTAGCTTATTTCAATCGAAATATACATGTTTTTTATGGAAAACCAAAATGGCTCAAAGCAACTATGTGAAAAATAGGTTAAAATTAAAACTTGCACAACTTCATTATTTAATGGAATATCACAATGAAAATATGGGCAGACATGAAACACAATCTGCAGTTTAAAATGATACCACAAATGATGCAATCCACAGTTTATATTCGAAGTTTTATTCACTAAAACTTTGAAGAGTTTAAATAGAAAATCAAATGCATCGGCAAATTGGGGTAAATAAAATCTGGTGTAATTTTATTATCTAACAGAATATGACAATAAAAATGTGGACAGTCATTAAACCGAATCTATACTTTAATAAAAATGTCAAATTTAATAATATCCAGCGCATATTTACTTAAGTAAATTTGTCACACGTTTACTGACATTGGAGCAAAACGTGTGTTTTCCGAGAAAAGCGTAAAAATGCAGTAATGTTTGTAACCATTCTTACCGTAACCTCAAACGATGTCGCTTGTTTAATGAACTGGTCAGGTGAAAACATTACCCAGCAATTGAAAAATAACATATTCAGTCAATGTCAACAAGGTGTTCGCTCTAAATTCGCTCTTAAATTTGTAGCTTTTACCCGCTTCGAAATCAAAATGGCGTCGTCTATATTTTTCTTCAGGTCTCGCGAAAACCCGTAACGTGTGAGAACTCGGCAGGCTGGGATATACGATAAGAACCGAGTTTCCAATCTCTGTTAATTACGTCTCTGATAAATGTATGAGTATTCCCTACATAAAAAGAGCACTCGGCACCTACATCTACGCGTAAGCGCCGTAAACGCAGCAGGGGTTATAGTTAATCCTCTGATAAGTAATAGCATGACGTGCGTATCAAATAATCAAGCCACATAACACAGTTATGTGTGATAACGAGAAATTATCAGGTAACATTCTTCGCCAAACTGTTCACTATCCAATCGGTAACGAGAATGCCTATAAGGGCGGAGTTAACTGTCGACCGTTATTTTTTATTGACGTCGGTCAATGAAGTAAGCGTTTACCGCAAATGGATTAACTAGTAATAACAATTTTACCATTTACGTAGTATAAAACGGTAATTAATACAGTGCATGAACGACAATTTCGGACATCACCATTACAATTATAAGCAAATAATGAGCAATTGAATCCTTGTGGCCAGTAAATTCTGAGAACAATAACATTTACAAATTTCACGCGGTAGCAATTTAATTCAGGACATTTATATTTCATCATGTCCATTTATCAAAGTGATCACCACCGTTTTCTTTATTTAATTTTAATTAGTTTACAAATTTCACGCGGTAGCAATTTAATTCAGGACATTTATATTTCATAATTTCTATTTATCAAACTGATCACCACCGTTATCTTTAGTCACATGACAATATTTGCTGCTTTAAGTCTCTTCGTACGTATCAGCAGAGTACAATATTCACTATACATGTACGAAATATAATATCCGTGTTTTAATAACAGCGCGAAATTACTGCTGTCGTCTGTTAAGTTCCACGCATGTAAACCGTGCGTATTGCAACAGACCAGGTGCTCCTACCAATAATTGACACATACCTCAGTAGATGCAGTATTTTATTATGAAAAGTTTAAATCGGAAATAAATGCAAACGATGAGAAAGTATTGACCCCTTGAAATCATAGAAAAATACGTCAGTTTACGACTTATACATTGCAGTATGGGGTACGTTCGTACAAATATTGGTGACGAGTGTGTGTGTGTGGGGGGGGGGGGGAGGTAGAATAGTTACACGATATTGTCAATACGTGAAAATGAATAAAATGAAATTAAAATAAATTTATTGAAGCATTAAATTCTAGGTGAAAAAAATAATGTGATTTGCTTGAGAATTGAATACAATGCTCGTTGATACCAATACATTTATTACTGCAATTATGTTGTGTTTAATGCTTTTTTGGCTCACACAAAGCGACAGGTACACTCATGATACAGAGCAAATTTGCTTATGATGTGGATCGATATGCTGAAACTTGGCTTCTGCTGTTTTTGTTTAGCGACTATTATAAGCGAATATATTTTTTAAAGATATTTCTTGTTTAAACTTAGCTTCATCTTTGTAATAATACGTGGAATTTGTGTGAATCCTGTATGAAAGGATGAGAGATTGTTAATCGATATCATGTTCCTCCTTGGTGTGTTTTGCAAAATCTACACCACTGTAGAAAATTGAGAGTAAATTATATTTGTGTTTGGATTTTTTTCTCGCAGTTCGATTGGACTACGTTAAAAAGGCGAACTTTATGTCCTGTGACTGTTAAATTAAAAACACCCCACTCGCTGCGAATTTTTTTAGCGAGATTACCTAATTAAAGCTACACTAAGAAAATTTGTGTGGAGCAAAGTCGAGATAAAAAGCGAATCTTAATACGAAATAAACGCTAATCACATGTTTACTGATATGGCTGGAAAGTGAGCGTCATTTAAAAATCAAACAAAATTAGCCATCTTGACTATCACGTGATTGCCCCCTCTGATAATCTTATGGTAATATCTATGCAAAAGTGAGGAAGATTTGATACATAATAAAGTCTTAATCCTGAATAATGGTCATGTATGTATGTGTATCTCAAACAGAAGACAATTACTCTGATTAGTTGGAAAAATATTCTTAAATAAAGCCTTAACGGCAATTTATTGGAAAAAAGATTGATGAAGAATGAACTCAAGATTGTTCTTATAGTGATTAAGAACATGTTTACCTCCATCCCACCAAATGCTGTCTGTCGTAATAGCGGTATGTAGCAAGTTTATTAACAATGTTACCATTAGGTCGTGGCGAGTTTTTACCAAAAAGCATTATTTGTTCAAAAAATATGTTGAAGACTTTTTTTATACTGTAAAACCATTTATTTTCGTCGGCACAAAATTTCGCCCTTTTCATAAAAATGACTATTTCGTCCGCTCTTAAATTCGTCCATTTCTGGTTTTGAAAAAAAAAACGTCCGATTTGTTTGTAATACATGTAATACGCGGTTGCGAAAAAATCGTGCTGGGAAAAGAGAGGTGACACTTGGTAGTCACTTGCAGGAGGTGGGCCTTGTTTGGCATATGCCAATTAACAAGTCTGTTATTTTAGGTGATAGTAACTGTCCCTTATTATTTTATGTCATTGACACATTCTTTGTTATGATGTCAGGTGTTGATCACACATCGTCATATTTTAATTGCGTTTAATAGTATTGTCTTTAATCCGGATTCGCCGCGTGTAGGCTGTATAATCTGCAACACCCCTGAAAAACACAATACACACAATGGGTAATAAAGTTGTTAACAATTAGCGCTAATCAACACTATTATACCTAAACGAAGTCGACGCATTCGATACAGCCTTATTGCATTCGCGTTTTACAGGAAATGTCAGTTGTCAGTACACTGTATAATGAACATCCCTTTGTGTCAAAACTGGATTTAACTTGAGTGTGAATAGTCGACTGTTTCATGTTCTTTGTATCAATACCATCTGTGTTTCTGTATTATAAGTATACCAGTCAACAAACAAGGTGCGCGCTTCCGCATATGGGTATTCGGACGTTTAAAAAATTGACCTACGGTTTAGCGTTCCAAACCCGGCTTTCCGTACCTTTTTTCATGCAACTGATAGCGCAATTTATGACGTATGTTGTATGACGTAATTTCTCTGGCGAAACACACTAGTTTGAGTTAAACTATCTGCACCCGATTGTATAAACGCTGGTTAAAGTTACCGCTCGGTAACATTCAAACCTTGGTAAGTTTGCGGTTATTCAGGTATAGTAACCTTCAAGGTAACTCGATTGTATAAACACGATATACCGCAAAGTAACCTAACCGCGCATAGTGGAATTTAACCACCGGTAACTTTAACCAAAACATTCCCACAATGCATTTTCGAATGAAGTAATTTTCGCGCGAAGTGTCACGCTTATAAACAGCGACATGTATTTGTTTTTATTAAATTCATTTACAAATGAATTTACAATAAAATAAAGTGTAAATTTTAACTATGAGTTCATCAAAATGACCAGGGACAAATTGATAATGATGTCGGGATTTGCATCATTTAGCGGAATCCCTGGTGCTTCCAAACTGCAAGAGAGTGCTTACAAAGACGTCTATTCTTCTAGTTGTTCTAGATGTAACATAAAAATTAAACATGGTCGTCGTAACATGCTAGACTATTCTTCTAATTTGGCTTATGTTTACAACAAACTTACTTACTTTCTTGTACAATAAGGGAATTTACCATAGACAAATTAAACATTGTTCAAGTTTAAATATATCTTTGTATGCAGAAATCTGCAAATGCAACCGGGTTCACCAACGGCTATTATTTGTGTCGTGTTCTGAGAAATCTGGGCATAATGCATGTGCGTAAAGTGTCGTCTCAGATTAGCTTGTTAAGTTCGCACAGGCTAATCAGGTACGACACTTTCCGCCAAAAATTGATTTTTGCTAAGAAGGGACTTATTTTAACAAAAAATGTCATAAAAGCGGAAAGTGTCGTCCCTGATTAGCCTGTGCGAACTGCACAGGCTAATATGGGACGACACTGTAAGCACATGCATTATGCCCATTTTTCTCAGAACACGACACATTTGATAAACTGCTCCGGTTCATTTTAATAGCAGTAAACATAGAGTACATGACGTAGCGTGTGACGAAGAAGAAAGTTTATTGAGTTCTCATTTGAATATAATGATATGATGGCATAAGGGTCTTTATTTAACTATGCTAAAATAATTAGCAAAGACCCTAGATGCAAACTCGTCAATTATTGAATTAAATGGATTATTTATGATTTTTAAAGGATTATTAAAGGTAAGATACTAGTTCGAACGTGTTTTGTTTTTTGTTTGTACTTTTGTTGTTCCCTGTTCTCGGAGAAATGATTTTAACATGGGCGCCATTGATGCATCGGATCACACACGGCATACCCATAACAGAATTTAAGAGAAACACGTTCTGTGCGTCCTTAAATTCGTCGTCCGAAGTCGGAAATCGTATTGCCCTGTAAATGAAGTCAAATAAAGTGTCAGTCGCTGCAATTTGTTGTTTACTCGTCGAAATTGTGAAGGTCGTCGATGGTTAGCTTTTATAATGTCGCGCGCCGCGGCCATTTTGTGTAAGTTACCTCTCGGTTACTTGTACTTACCCACCTAGGGAAGCAGGGTATGTTTTAACTGGGTTTTAACCGATCGGTATAACTAACCAAATTTTATACAAACGCTTACCGACCAGTAACCAACATGTTACCGACTTTTAACCGCCGGTATGTGGTTAACCGCCGGTTTAACTGTTTATACAATCGGGTGCTGGATTTCATGGACATGTCGGACGTGTTGTTTTTTAACAGTAAAATATGTGTTTAAAACATCGAACAAATGCAAAACGTATTTCGCATTGCGTGTTTATCATGCAAAATTGTCAATTTCGATAGGAATACAATAAAATAGTGTGGTTTAAAATAAGTTTCGATTAAGAGATGGAATAATAAAAAATGTAAGTGCAACGTGTTTCAATTTCATTGTATAAATTTATTGATTTAAAGTTGTCATTGAGTTAAGCGTGTCGTTTATATTTAGTTATGTTTTTATTACGATATTTATTATTAATTTCGATATACACGATATTAATTATTAATTTCGATATACACGACATTTGTATAGATACACATGATGAACATATGCAATGAAAAGGTCTAAAGCCCTAGTGCAAATAACTCACCAAGTGTGCCAATAACCACTTAAGGAACACTTCCTTCATATCATAACATATACATATTAAACTCATGGGATTGTGGTTTTAGAGGAACATATATTTTAGGTTTATATACGTGCTATAAATAACACTTTGCATGCTTTTAGTTAATGAATGTTTTACTTTTTACTGTTAATAATTTAGTTATCCTTTTTATCCTTTTTATTAACATTTGTTTTCGTTTTTAACTTTTTCGTGTACACACCACTCTAAATACAATAAGAAATAGGTTTGATAACAAAATGCATATACAAGAAGGGTTGTCACATTATTTTATTCACTCTTGAGCAGTTTACACTGTGGGATTGTTTTTAAGCAAATAAACACCTTTAATTCTTATATTAGGTAAAAGTTACGCAAGCAACCATTGGTTGCCATAAGATGTGAAGCGAAAAAAACAACATTGAACAGTAAGGTGGGTTTAGGTTAATGATTCAGTTTTTAACAGATCTCTGTAAAGCTTTTAAATCGCAGAATCTGGGCATAATTCTAAAACAAACCAAATCAGGCGAAAAGTGTCATCTCTGAGTGCAGTCCGCACAGGCTAATCTGGAATGACACTTTACGCACTTGCAATTAGCCCAAGTTTTCTCAGAACGAGAACCATCAGTTTATTGCCACTGAGCACGTTGTGTCAAGGTAAACGTAAATCACGGACATTCAGAGTTAAAAAAAATATCTGAATAAAAACAACACGGTATTTTAAAACGTCATCGACAACACAATCCGCCTTGTTATGAAAAGACTGGGATTTACGCTTGTGACATAATGTAAAGGAAGTCACTAAAAACGAAATCCAGTATTGGCGAAAAGAGTCGTCCCTTATTGAAGACCGCACTGGCTAATCTGGAATGACACTGTACGCACATGCATATAGCCCAATTTTCACAAAACGAGAACCAAATGATCAGATTACTGCCACTGAGCACACTGTGTCAAATTAAACATAATCGCAGAATCTGACATTCCAAGTTACAAAAAATCCGCATAAAGGCAAGTTTTTTTTTTTAAACTAGATCAAGAACCAAATCTGCCTTGTTATAAGAAAACTGAGCTTAATGCTTTCGACTAACTATTAAGGATGTCTCTTAAAAACAAAATCCAGTCTTGGCTTAAAGTGTTGTCCCTGCGTGCAGTTCGGACAGGCTTACCTGAAATAACACTTTACGCACATGCATTAAGCCCAGTTCTCCCAGAACAAGAACCAAATGATCCGTTTAATGTACACTGTGTAAAATTAAACAATAATCGCATATTCTGACAAGTTAAAAAATATGCATTAAAACAACAAGGCGTTTAAACCTTGGATGAGAACCAAATCAGCCTTGTAATGAGAAAACTGGGCTTAACTTTGAAATTGTGAATTTTCCTTTCCTAGATGGTAACATCCCGAAAGGTCCATCCTATGGTATTTACATTTCGCAGTTGGCACTTTACGCCAGAACATGTTCATGTGTTAAAGATTTTAATGATCGAAATCGTATATTAACAAAGAAATTGCTAAAACAAGGTTTTTGTATCATAACCTACGACGTTAATAGGTTTTAGGTGCGTGAAGTTGGCACTGACATCGACAATCGACATTCGACATTCCAATATCGAGCCATCTCTGACCTCGACAATCGGCAAAATCTCGAATATCGAGCTGGGACGAATGTCGAGCCAGCTCTGACATCGACATTCGGCGAAAGTCTCGAATATCGAGCTGGGGCGAATGACGAGCCATTCGGCATTAGTCCCGAATATTACCCTTCAATGTTTACTTAATCTTCATCATGGACTTACAGAGCAGCATCTTTCTCTATTTCAAACGTTGAATACCAGATTGACTCGCTCAACGTTCGGGACTTTGGAAGTTACATTGATTCCTACTGTTTATAATTTATATTCCTATTGTACACCACGATTGATTCCTCTCCAAAATAGTTCTCAAGTTTTGCATTGCCTCTATATTAAATGACACATATTGTGTTCTAGTTAAAATTGTGCGGTTGATGGTGGTAAAACACAATTCAATGGCAAATTAAACTGAAATTAAAATTCAGTTTAAAAAGAATTTCTTAACATTTATTTATGAGCACATTTGTTGCAACTAGTTCACACTTTCATACATATGGACTCAAGTACAATAACCCTCGTAAGTGGTGTAAGCGAATCCAAGTCCGATAGTATTTTTCAAGCCAGTACGTGTGTAAGCGGTGCATAGCCTGTTAACATTGTCGAAGCCAATCTCCACACAGAATTGTCATCCCATGCTCTTACATACAATGTTATGTAACCGTCGCGCAAAAGATTGCGTCTAAGCCAGTAAGTGATGTAAGCGATCCCAACTATGATAGCCAGAAAGTGATCGCACAACAAAATAATGATTTATTGGGTCAAAGTATGTTAACAACGTTTTGCCAAGTTATTGAAGTCAGCTGCCCGAAGGCCATTAAATTATTTAAGCGTTACTAAGGGCTTAAACATCGTTCAAAGTCTGCGGTGAAACGTCTGTAAACATCACAAAAGCTACATTTATGATTATCTTTAAAAACTATTCAAACATAAATCGTTTTTTTCATATTATTGGTAAAGTATTGATATACGCCCAAGAGTAATTTAAGAACGAACATTGAAATTCAGGTTCTGCATATTGTAATTAACTATTAAGAATCTGTAACTCAATAAAAAAATTAAAAGTCAATGTTTTTTTCAAACACATTTTATTCAATTAATAGTGCAAGTGATATTAAATGGAAAAATAACACACTTATGCATTCAATTATGCAAATAGGTAATTGTACATAATAATAATGGTGAATATGCACCACATCTGAAATTAAGTGTATAATAATAAGCATTTACATACAGAGTACAGAGCAAAGTAATATTCTAAAATAATTGTAAAATCTGTTTTCATTTCCTTTGTTTAGAAAAGATTATGCAATTTGATTAAATGTCGTAAACTGCGGTATTTGAGTTGTTCTACTATACAAAATTGGAACTAGCAATAACACCTTACACATATTAGTAGGGATTTGATTTAAATTCTACAGCATTAATATGATATTTTTTTACGAAATATAACTCAATGAACACAGTTGTATTATATGCAAGTGAAGTCTTTAGCATATATTAACTCTTAGGTGTAAATATATATCTATACAGGTGAGCTACATATAGATTGGTAGTATGGGTCTTAACACAGAATAAGTAAAGATGCATATATGTAAATACACATTAAAAGTTTACATACTTAGCGTAAAAATAAATGAGGCTACATTGTAAAAGCTACGGAACATTTTGTTCATCAATGAAGTAGGTGAGCAATATAAGTAAATGTAAGTGGGATAAAAACGTCGAAAATAAAATAAACATTTTTCAGGATGTGTAAAAATTTGTATAAAATTTCATCCTTAACAACATGGTACATTCAGATGAAAGCAATAATGATAGTAACATAGTGATTACCTCTAATTGCATATAGGTTGAATCAAATGGTTGTTTCATTATTAATAATATGTGTGTAAAAAATATAGGTCACAAAATATTTCATTCAATATTTGATACATGCAAAAAAAGATCAGACACTAAAAAAAACATGAAAAGGACAACGAATAATCATAAGCACATATATGTAATATCAGTGGATTTTTAAGTTTATGTGACTTTGTTTATTTCGACGACGTTGTCATTATTCCGGTGTTTTGTTTTAGCACTGCTTTAGCAACTGGAGCTTACGCGCTTTTAGCCTATTTATTGACCATGGATACATATAATAGAAACACATGTTACTAACCATAGCTGTGGTGATAGGATTGCCTCTACACTCTTCACAATTAATTTAAAAAGATTTTTCAGATAAGATACTGACATACAGACTTAATTAATAGACAAAGAAAAGAGAATGCATTTAATATAAGTAATATTAGTAATGGTACATCAAATGAATTATAAAACGAACACGGTCTACTTGAACAAGAATAGAAGTGGAGCAAAACATCTATATAGTAAAAACAAATAATACAACTCGCTTATTGTTTTGTAGCAAATTTGTGGTATTAAAGCGAAAGGTTCTCATAAGGAATGGGCGTGTTAAATTCGTTTTTATACTATGAATCGAAATTAATGAAAAAAAGTTGCCACAAACCAACTTTGGAAACTTCAAAAAAGGTATAACATTTTACACTTATTTTACATCGATCTATTTAATTTCAAACTTTCAATAGTTTATCGTACTGATAACAGTGGTCAATTAACGTATGTTTTATTGTTACCCACCAAAAGGCCACCAAACAAGGACATATATATTTTTAAAAGCATACATTAGACACAAACAGAGATTTTTAACATCTGTAAATATACAAACATTATACTAAAAATAAAAATGAAAATTTAACAACAAAAAACATGCTTTCATTGAAGTTCGTGCAATTTAAAGAACAGTGAGTATCGATTTTGGTGAAAATTTCAAATAATACAAAATAAACTGCTATACCAAAGATTTATTATATAAATTTAGGTTGATGATCCAAAATAAAAGCGATAATTATTTTCGTTTAAGGACTATTCATATATCTAACTTTAAACGCGTGTACAAACCACAACATCAAGACCAACGACACAGATGCATATGATAATCTTTCATTAATGATAGTAAATCTTATTAAGTTAACACTGTGATATAATAACGAATGCTGTATAAGTTGTAGAAGTTACATTTTATACTTAATATACATTGGTCTATAACTGAATTTAATGTTAATTCAAACTATTTCTTCAAAGAAAGCTACTCCATATTTATAAAATAATAATAATACAAATCACGCAGATAACTGTTTTTCAAAATAGGCAATTCTGTGTACAACTAAAAATGTACATATGAGGCATCTGAGTGTTTTACTTACAATAAAACCATGCATGACTAAGTGTCTCGTTCCCATAACTTAATGTTTTATGTTTTTTTTAACCACAACCTACTAAGTATTTCCCACAAGTCAGTTATAACGATATTACGAATTACTTATTCGTGGTAAAATAATTAATTTTTGGAAACTTCTTAGTACGTCATCGTACCTCACTAATATCTAATGGTTACTCGTTGGGACGAGATACCGAACATAATTTGAAACCGAAACTCAATTTCGTAACACACCTTCTTTAATTCTTTAACTCTCAATTACTTTGACACTGAATATGAGTGATGATTGGACAACAACGCATACCACACTGAAACATATATTTAGAAGGCAAACTCAGTTTATGTACTCGTTACTCGGTAGGGCATTCGCCGTCACGGTCTCCTACTTCCACTACTACTACTACTACTACTACTACTACTACTACTACTACTACTACTACTACTACTACTACTACTACTACTACAACTACTTCTACTTAAGCAGATTGGATAGGATATTACCTGCCAGCATTGATGACGAATAGGAATGTCTTTTCGATGTTTTATAATACATATTGCTGCCTGCTACTATACCTCTACTCCGGCGAAGCCATAATTATGCTGACTGCAGTGTCTTGCACATTAGTTTTAACCTATTCATTTTAGCTCGATTGCATCGAAAGCCTAAGGCTTATATAAATGCTCTCGAGTCCGATTCCTGGGCCTAGAACCAGTACTTGGAGTCTTTTAAGGAGATCTAAATAACGCTCCCACGGTGGGGATCGAACCCGTGACCTCCTGGTCGCTAGGCGGACACCATATCCATTACACCACGGCGACCTGTCTTGCACATTCGTTTGGGTCGTTCGTATTTGAAGTTATCATGTCAGGCAACAAACGAACTAAGCTATCATCATAGCAACCGCAGTGTACAGGATTCGAAACTGAAATTTAACTGGTTGATATATTTTTCAAAAGACAGGGTGTATAATTATAGGAGTGGTGGCGGTTCAATATGTATAGAAAATACTAAATATGACTGAAACGGTGCAACAGTAATGTCAATATTTCGTTGATATCAACGAAGTTTGCATCCCAGTAGCAATTGTGTATAAAACATTTGACCACATAAGTGGTTACATTGTTGTAGTTTTTTTTTATATTAGAAAACATGTCTTTTTCGGAGATCTATTTGTATTATTGTTCAATGTTGATTTAATTGAACAAAACTAAAAAAATATGTTTGTCTATGTATGTCATTAATTGTGGGATCGGTTTAAAATCCTTTATAAATTTATATTATGATTGAATTACTATTATATGATTTTCTGAATTGCTGAGAGATTGAAAAATGCAATGTTTAATAAGGTTGTGTATTATTGTATGCAAGGTTTAATAAACATTACAATATAAAAGTGACCAGTCGCATTTGTCATTGAGCCATTTCTTTGGTCGACATTTGTAATTTCTTATAAGGGTGACAATAAGAAAATAGATCTTACACACGACATGCGGTTTATGTGGCATACAGATGAAAACAACATTGAGAAAGAAAAGTGAAGAAACACTAAATACTAAAGAAACAGTTGCGTGGTATGTTATTTACACGAATAAAGCTTTAAATAAAAACGAATAAACGACTTACATCTTTATTTCATTAAAAACGCATCGTTCCCTTTCGTTAAAATTAGTTGCGAGTGAATTATATTGATATTTCACATGAGCGAGATTTGACATACAAAAATAATGGAATTCAATTAAAATTTTAAAGCCACATAAAGAACCAAAATCAACGAATATTTCGTAAAATAAATTAAGCACATAAAACCATGAGTGTTCCTTATAGCAATAGACACAATTTCAACGCTAGATGTGGCCTGGTAACATAGATTTTACGAGATACGAAATGCTCGTTAATATTTTTCTGTGTGACAATATATTCTATGTGAATTTTCTGCGACCATATCCTAACACAACATTTATGAGCGAACGCGTGATTGGGTATGGGCAGCGTTGACAATGTTTGCTTAGTTTATTTTACGAAATATTTTACGAAATATTCGTTGATTTTGAGTCTTTATGTTGCTTAAATAGGCCCATCGGATGCGTATACGATATTTTTGGATACGTTATAAATGATTTATGCAATACACACCTTTATTTTATAAATAATAATATTTTAAAATCCTAACATATCGAAAGATATTAACGAGTCAAGCAATATATTTAGCAATCTTTCAATAAAATGAATAGTTTTTGAAAATATTTTGTGTCATAGCTTTAATACAAACGCTATTAACAAAGTATCAGGTAAAAAAATGAAAGCGAACATTTGGATTCGAAAACCGGATAATGTGAGAGGAAATACAGGGCATAACGATTTGTAAAATATTTTGGGTGGAGCATTCTTGTATTTTTAAACCATCTAGAAATTCGAAAAAGTATCTTTAAATTTAACACATTGACCAAACCAAAATACATTTGTCCTTTATAACAATATACCACTATTAATAAAGTCCTTATGCTTAACAATACACTTCGGCTTCGGGATCCAGTTTCCGTCGCTGCATGTCGTGATAATTGCTCCTGCCACTTCGATATAATCACGGTTGCAGATGACCTGCTTACGTGCCCCGTTGTTGTTCACGTTGCCTAGAAAGCGTCCGTTTGTGACGATCAGGCGCGGGTATTCTATTGTAAAAGAATGCAAGTATTAACCTAAATCTAAATTACAAGCGCATGTCTTCAATAAAAACGTTGCTTTTAAGATCTAATTATATTTTAAATAGAAAGGATATTTTAAATGGGCTAAGTACATAATTGGTACTTTTTAAAACATTCTTCACACATTTAATCACCAACTAATACATCGATGTAACTGTTTTTTTATTAAGCTCGTCTTTTAGTATAATGTTTATTATATTCTAATTTGCTGAAACAATGCCAACATCTACCTACCGGGTTTAATACATTGCATTCGGTCCAAGACGCATGCGATATACTGCTCAGAGCATGACGTATTTGCCAATGTCGAGCACTCGAGTCTGAGTTTGACGAACTAAACAGGAAGCAACATAAGAATCAGACTAGTTAATGTTGTTTAACTCTCCAAATTATTAACTGAACGAGGTTTAGAAATGAATGACATTTTTAACAAATGAGTCACACAGGGGATTCATATGGGCTGCATTTTGGTTATATCACGATTACCTATGGTTTACCCGGTGCATTTAGTTAAAACTAACCTGTTTAGTAATTACAAAATCAATTTTCAAGATTTTCAAATTTATTTAACAGCATTGTTTGAGCCACACGGCGATTTGGGCCTCGAATGGGGACGACATTTTGCCAGGATTTAGTCATCCATCAGCCGCTGTCCGTCTTGGAATTAACTTTTCACGAGTTATAAACTTTTCATGTTCATACTTGATATACCTAGTTTTTTTCATGACAGTTACATACACAAATAAACAAAATAACATATATTTGTGTACCACGTGTCATTATTAACTGCTTTATTTTGTATTGTCCGTTTTCTTTTTGTAGAGATTTTGTAATCTAGCCTGAGCGAATCCCTTTGTTAAAGTCGGATGCAATACTTGTATATGCAATCATAATACTCGATTGATGTGATGCAAGTTTTGAGTGTGTTTGTTTTGTAGAAAGTTAGAATATTTCGATATGAAAATACTGATCATGCTTGCATTGAGACATATCATTAAGTAGGTGAGACATATCATTAAGAAGGTGAAATTAAATTAAACAAATGGTACGATTATTCCTTGTTTTAAAGTTTTAAATGCCTTTTTCTGTTTGGATAGTTTTGGGAATTTTTGTTATAATGTTGTGTGTTTTTCGTTATTGAACACATTAATCGGTGTCTGAATATAATTGGAAAATATTTATAGATTTTGATATGCCTTCGCCCCGTTGCGTATATTTTAATGAATTGTATAGTTTTTTACATGGCAACCCTCTCATGGAAATATTTTCCAGCTTAGTGCCACACTTTAATACACATCGTAAACGTTCACCAAGTAAGTACATACCGAATAAACAGTGTGTTTTCTGTCAAAATCTGCCCTATTCCTAATTGATTTTTTTTTCCAAATGGGAGCAAAAAATTCCCAATGCAAGGTAAACATTTTTTAGATCTAAATATTTGGTTCAACTCCCATCCATATAGTACAACCTTAGTAAATATCATACTGAAAACAATTGTTTTCTCAATTTTTAAGAATTTTTTTGCAAAACAACAACAACATTAATTTCCCAAATTTAGTCAAAACGCCGCAAATAATCCCAATCCAAATGGACACGGCCCCATTACCAAATTGATGAAAAAAGCCTGAAATACAAATTAATGTTCCTGCAAATATATGTCAGATTGATGTGAGATATCATAATAGATTTTTTTTATATCATAAATGTATATATGTAAAAAAAAACTACTGTTTATTTTTTTCATGTTACCTCTGCCTGAAGGTTATTAAAATAAAGTTTCGCGCACCTGTTAGTGGATATTGTCCGTCCTAAAAGGATCATGTGAGTCCCATATGTGTAATATATTCATATCTGTAGCTTTACAGTTTCAGATATAATAAATTTATTTTATAACTGTGTTTTCACACACGTTCGTAAATACAATATGTAAAACAAAACAAATATAACAGAAAAACTTACAAACATTTATTAATCATTTTCGTTATAGTGTTGCAATAATGGTCCCATTTGGGTTTAATCTTGTTACGAAATTCAATGTGTTACGGTCAAGGATGTCGGTTAAACTAACAAATAAGATTTTCTGTCCAGAAATATATCTAATATATACAAAATTGAAATAATATAGAAACATATATTATGCGCTTACAAACAGAAACCATACTAAGTTAAAACATGGAAAAATAATAACCAATTCATACAAATAAAACAAGTAATTTTGACAAATTTAACGTATGGACATATTACTTTCTGTAAAAGAATTTTAAAGACATTTAACTATGCATTCGATAAATACAGTCGATATGCGAACTGGACTGAACTATTACGTCGTATATTTGCTTTAAACATAATTAATGTTTGCTTAATGCTCAGTGAGCAACGATGTTTTATTAACATATAGTTTGTCATCAAACACATTTATTCACGAGATCTCGCGTGGAAATTTATAATTGCATTTAAATATATTTTATTGTTAATGAAATGTCAATAACTGACGGAAAAGTAATGTAGGACTTTTGATTTGAAAATGTGCGCATTTTCATTCTGTAGTAATGCAGAACTAACTTATATCTAACTTATATCATAGTGTTCAAGATCTTGTGTGGAAACGAATTATTAATCAAAGTGCAATAACTCTCTTTCAAACTCGTTAAAGCGTAACGATCTAATAATATGCGCATTTCCAATCTCTACCAGGAATACCATGGTTCAATCAAACATGCTATTTTTTGAAGAACGGCATGACCACTCTGTAAGGATACTGCATATAACGTTCAGTTGAATTCGGGTAACACGTTTCCGATATCAAAAAGAGAAAAGTATTATTTATTCAACTATGCAATATTATTTACAAAAATGCAATAACTCCTAAAACAATTGAAAAATATAAAATACTGGATCTGGACAACATGAAAAATGAATCATGCACACCAAAGAGGGATGCTGCATATACCATTTTATAAAGACGGATTATTAATGTCCGATATCAAATGCAGACAGATGTTATTATCAAAATGGCAAGAACACCCTTTTAAAAAGAACGAAATGGAAAGAACTGACGATATTAATAAAGTACATATAACGTTTCCTTAAATTCCTATCACTAGTTCTTGAAATTTCTTGCGGAAACGGATATTCAATTAAAAATGACATATTTATATCAAAGAGAAAAAACTCCCTCAAATTATTGTATAATGTGAGCATCTCCACCCTTCACCTATGCTGTATATAACATTTTATTACATTCGCATAATGAATGCCTCGCGCTGAAACATAAAACTGACGGAAACTTGAACAGACAACATGTGGGAAGGAAACTTTTGTCAGGAAAATTCGTTTCAGACCCACACATACTGAAATCCATCAAAATTAGATTCAGGAAGACGGCTGTTGTGTCCAGAATGGTCAAACGATTTTTTGAGAATAGTTAACAAAGCGGATACTGACGTCTGTATAACAATGCCTTACACCAGGGTCGCAATGCGCACATTTTTACACATTTGGAAATGGTGTCGTCCGTTCCGACATATATTGCATCCCTTATAATATCTGTAGGGCAATGTCGAAATTCGAACGTCTTAAATGGCGTTTGTACCTCTGTTTTGACGCCACATGATGCTACCAACAATGTAACGAATGCTTGTTTGAGATCTCTTAAACGCACCATACTTAAAGACTTGAATGTATCCACGTTTTACGTATTCATAGATATGAATCTAAATGAAAATTCAATTTCAAAATCTACACAGGTGAACAAGGCTTTCTCATACAATACGGTTTTTTATTCAGTGAACAGCAATAGACGTTTCCCCCAATGTCAATCATATTTCAATTGGCCAACCATCGCACCTGAATAGTATTGCATACACACGAGTATGAACGATGAGTTCATCAAAAGAAACGGAGAAAGTTTTGTTATTTGTTAAACAATGACTGGGGAGGAGTTTAAACCGTGCTTGAAAACCCCCATGATCCACCCATATTTGCGGATCGTTATTGCACCATATCACTCTGCATTATTTAATTTCAATTTAATTTGCCATTGATCGGCAAACATCGTTAACATCGGCGACGTTCGGAAAACTACTGTGTTTTACCACTATCACCCGCCAAACATTAAACTAGAACACAATATGTGTCATTTAATATAGAGGCAATACAAAACTAAAGAAATATTTTGTAGCGGAATCAATCGTGGTGTAGAAATTGAATATAGAATATAAACAGTAGGAATCGATGTAATTTCCAAAGTCCGGAACGTTGAACGAGTCAATATGGTAGTCAACGTTTGAACTAGAGAAAGATGCTGCTCTGTAAGTCCATGATGATGATTAAGTAAAAATTGAAAGGCGCTAGGCGTGAGCGCATTGTAAATCAAACCACTGTGATTGGTCATAAGCTTAAGCACTTTCTAGGAAAGGTACGTTTTATCATCGGGATGAACGACGAGTTGTTTATATTAACTTAGTAATATGCAACAGGTAATCTTTTAAATATTGTCTATCTAAGAGTTGCTGCTTCAAATATTCGAGTGACCAATACCCCTATGCACAATGGCGCACAAACAAAGATAAAATTATGATACGATATATTCAACCCGGCCATCATTATTTTCCCCCATAAGTCGAGTGGTCGTAAGGAAAACGAGGAAAATCGAGATTATCGAAGAAAACTGTTTCACCAAGGCGATGTATAACCATAATAAAGACATAACAAT
The DNA here is from genome assembly GCF_020536995.1 of Dreissena polymorpha. NCBI lineage: Eukaryota > Metazoa > Mollusca > Bivalvia > Myida > Dreissenidae > Dreissena > Dreissena polymorpha. The sequence goes on along the minus strand of NC_068366.1, from coordinate 75,590,913 downwards.
CATCCTTCTCTAAATTGATGCAATGAATCAATTTGGGGCTCAATCTGAGCTTGTTATACTGTTAAACAAAATCAGGGACCTATACAAACAAAGGGATGAGACACTCACTGAACCGAAGAACAAGCTAACGCGTTGTTACGCAAAAGGGAAACGAGACTTGCGACCCAACGAGACTTCGCGCGACAAGGCAAATTTTCACAGCCGCCATTTTGACAAAGCGAGACCGTGACAAAGCAATCATGACAGAATAAGATTACAAATTAACCAAGTGTTGCCAACACAGAAGTATTCATTACAAAGGTTTGTTGAGTTTGATACATCTTATTGTTTCATTTGTTTTCGACTATGCGTTGTATTTACTTATAAAACAACGGTGGGTATTTTCACCAAATCATGCGTATCATTGTTTACACTTCCATAATCCGAGAAACGTGTGTCGTGGCTTTTTTCAAAAGGCTTGGTCAAATAAAGCTCTATACTATTCATGTTGGTATTCTTACAAACGTTACATTTCAACGCATTGTGTGATGCTAATTTTATTTGTATTATTAGCAAATTCATGATTAAGAATGAGCACAAAGGCAGTACAATTTTAGTCTTTTTTTTGTAGTTTACCACTTTCAGTTTCATCAACATATGCCGTGGCTCTTTTTGAAAGGCTCGTTCAATACTAGCCCTATATATATCATGTTGGTATCTTTACAAATGTTACATTTCAATGCATTGTGTGGTGCAAATTTAATTTGCATTATTTGCAAAGGTATAATTTTGTATTAGCTCAAAGATTATACAATTTTAGTCTTTTTTTATTTTGTAATCACTATCAGTTTGATCAACATATGTCGTGGCTCTTTTCGAAAGGCTCAGTCAATACTAGCCCTATATTAATCCTATGGGTATCTTTACAAACATTACATTTCAACGCATTGTGTGATGCTAATTTTATTTGTATTATTTTCAAATTCATGAGTTTTAATGAGCACAAAAGCAATACAATTTTAGTATGTTTTTTATTTTTTTACCACTATCAGTTTCATCAACATATGTCGTGGCTCTTTTTGAAAGGCTCGTTCAATACTAGCCCTATATATATCATGTTGGTATCTTTACAAACGTTACATTTCAATGCATTGTGTGGTGCAAATTTAATTTGCATTATTTGCAAAGGTATAATTTTGTATTAGCTCAAAGATTATACAATTTTAGTCATTTTTTTATTTTGTAATCACTATCAGTTTGATCAACATATGTCGTGGCTCTTTTCGAAAGGCTCTGTCAATACTAGCCCTATATTAATCTTATGGGTATCTTTACAAACATTACATTTCAACGCATTGTGTGATGCTAATTTTATTTGTATTATTTGCAAATTCATGATTTTGAATAAGCACAAAAGCAATACAATTTTAGTATGTTTTTTATTTTTTTACCACTATCAGTTTCATCAACATATGTCGTGGCTCTTTTTGAAAGGCTCAGTCAATACTAGCCCTATATATATCATGTTGGTATCTTTACAAACGTTGCATTTCAATGCATTGTGTGGTGCAAATTTAATTTGCATTATTTGCAAAGGCATAATTTTGTATTAGCTCAAAGATTATACAATTTTAGTCATTTTTTTTATTTTGTAATCACTATCAGTTTGATCAACATATGTCATGGCTCTTTTCGAAAGGCTCAGTCAATACTAGCCCTATATTAATCTTATGGGTATCTTTACAAACATTACATTTCAACGCATTGTGTGATGCTAATTTTATTTGTATTATTGGCAAATTCATGATTTTGAATCAGCACAAAAGCAATACAATTTTAGTCATTTTTTATTTTTTTACAATTTCAGTTTGATCAACATATGTCGTGGCTCTTTTCTAAAGGCTCAGTCAATGCTAGCCCTATAGTTATCATGTTTGTAACACAAACGTTTCATTTCAATGCATTGTGTGGTGCAAATTTAATTTGCATTATTTGCAAAATCATAATTTTGTATTAGCTCAAAGATTATACAAATTTAGTCATTTTTTTAATTTTTTAATCACTATCAATTTAATCAAATATGTCGCAGCATTTTAAGAAAGGCTCTGTCAATTCTAGCCCTATAATAATCATGATGGTATCTTTACAAACGTTGCATTTCAATCTATTGTGTGGTGCAAATTTCATTTGCATTATTTGAAAAATCATAATTTTGTTTAAGCTCAAAAACAATACAGTTTTAGTCATTTTTAACCAGGTTTTCCGAAGGAAAAAACCGGTTATTAGATTGGCGAATGCGGGCGGGCTGGCTGGCTGGCTGGCGGGCGGGCGGATTAAGCTTGTCCGGGCCATAACTTTGTCGTTCATTGTGAGATTTTAAAATCATTTGGCACATTTGTAAACCATCATTAGACGGTGTGTCGCGCGAAAAAATTACGTCAATATCTCCAAGGTCAAGGTCACACTTTGAGTTCAAGGGTAAAAAATAGCCATAAATGAGCTTGTCTGGGCTATAATTATGTCATTCATTATGAGATTTTAAAATCATTTGGCACATTTGTTCACCATCATGGGACGGTGTGTCGCACGAAAGAATCACGTCAATATCTTCAATGTCAAGGTCGCCACGACTAAAAATAGATTTATTTTAAAACAAACTTACAAAGGAGGTTAATTTTGTTTGTTCATTTCAAAAGTTCAGTTTGAGTTGTCTCCCTTTATCAGATTTTTTTTTCACAATGAAAACCTGGTTTTGTGACAATTTTGTCCCTTGTTTTTATTTTATAACCACTATTAATTTGATCAACATATGTCGCAGCATTTTTGGAAAGGCTCAGTCAATACTAGCCCTTTATTAATCTTGTTGGTTTAAATTCATATTGTTGTATATTTTCAGTGTGCTGAAAAGAAGCAAAAGAGGGTCTCTTGCTCTTTAGACGGAAAGTTTGACCCCGCATAGGAAACTGTCATGACGCCAGCGAAACTTGGGCGTACAAACCCAGGTCATTTCCACATTAAGAACTTTTAATGGTTGAAAAACATTGTGGACTTTAAATAGTGCTGACATACATGTGTGTTCACAGCTATGCCAAGGATACTGATACTGTCTGATTCAACTGGGAAATTGGATTCCTTTCTTTTCCTGAGACGTACCTTGACCATCCCAGCACTAAGATGATGTTACTATATTCATGTCTACTATATAAAGCAGTGGCGACAACAAACTTCACAAACCTTCAGACTTGCCGAAGACAAAAGAAAATTCAGTATGAATTAGTTTTAAATATTCAATTGATTAAATTAAACTGTTGCATTTTTCATAAATGAACACATTCCAGCAGTGAATATTTCTGCTTAACTCAAAAGTGACTGTTAGATCTTTGATCATGTTAATCAAAAATGTGTTCCCAAATCTCATTATAAATATAAAATTTTCAAACTTGTTTAAACAAGATAATTTGGTATTTAATTTTAGTAAGCTTTTTGTATTGCTGTAGGCTTCGAATAAATCTTCTGCATTACCATGTCAGGAGGAATCTCAATCTTTTGTTGTTGAAATAATAAATAGAAAATTGTTAGTATTATTATCAAATTTTTGTTGTTCTATTTCACATTGCAAATGGTTACTTGTGCAAAATCTTGTACAAACATGTGATTTTTTTTACATGCTATTGAGTTTTTAAAATATTTTCTTTAACTGAATGCTCATTACACTTAGTAACATGAATGTATTGTTACACATACTCTTAAACTTAAATAATACCAAGATTACCTATCATGCATGAACTAATGTGTATGTTGCAGTGATTAACTGATTTATACTGAGAAATAAAACATAAACGACTTTTATGAATTGCCTTGCCTTCAAATTCTGTTGATTTTTGTTCAATACTTGAACACGAAATCACGAAAAGACTTTCAGTACTACTATGGATATCATGTTTAAAAGGAGTCCAACAGAATAATATAATGGCATGCGAACCTTCATTGTCTCGGATGATAAAGAACAATTATACATTTTAAATTGTAAGCAATTGGCAGGCGTTAGTAATGTTGATATTTTTCACACAGCAGAGTAACATTTTTAATTAATTAAAAGACCGCATATGTGCGATATACAATGGCAATTGAAACCCTGTGAAACAAATGGTATTGTTACTCGTCAACGCATCCGGTAATTGGGTTCCGTGTAGCATACTGCGTGTTAATATTACTAATTATTTATTTACAAGACAAACAAGGCAAAATTGAACGAATATATATTTGTTTATTAAACAACGAAAGTCGAATATTGCGAAACAACTATAACCATCAATGAGCGAAATCGCTCGCAATCGAATGGATCTGCTTTCCTTCAGCTACATGAAGGTCAGTCTGGCTGCACAGGTTCTGAGCGACTCTGTTGGTGAATATTAAAATGGCATGCGAAACTTTGCGGCGTCGGAGGTTAAAAGAACAGTTATACATTTTGAGTTGTTTGCACTTAACATGTCTTGATTATGTTGCTATTTCAAACAAAACATGTTAACATGTTAATTCTATTAAAAGACCGGTCTTTTGTACATACACATACGTGCGATAAACAACGGTAATTTTACCCTGGCGAAACAACCGGCAATTAATATTCATCAAAGGGTCCGATAATTGGGTCCCCGTTCAACATACTGCGTAATAATTAGACTAAATAATGATTGATTTTGAGATCAACAACGCAACAATTGAACGAATAGGTTCTTGTTTATTTAACATAATATAATTTGAATCCGAAAAAACGTAACCCGCTAAATAAGCGAAATCCCTCGCAATCGATATCGTGTAGCCGCATTATTGCTACACAGGGACCAATCAATCGAGATTATCAAATCTCGCGCACCGGTTTATTATCGCTACACAGGGACCAATCGATCGAGATTATCAAATCTCGGTTTATTTTGCGTGCTGTAACGGGATATCGCGAGGTTGCTAATCCCTTTGTTTGTATAGGTCCCTGACAAAATACAATCTTGTTGAAGTTTAATTTAAAATACTGAATGACTCCTGTGAAATAAATGTCACTAATAAATATAAATATATTTTATTATATGTTTATATTCACTTTATTGTATGTATAATAGCAGTAAAAGAAAAGAAATAACCAAATAACGTTTACAATTAATCTCAGTGGTTCAAGTTGTATAGGTATACATGTATGAAGGTTTATTTAATGCTGCAGAATGTCCAGACGGATTTGTACACATTTTCAAACAAGGATACATGTACTTCATGCAAATATTGATTTGGATTGTGCATTTTATAATATAAATTCAAGTCTCGAACAAAGAAACAAACATATGGTGGCTTTTCCCAGTTACTATTAAGTTATCGGTTACGGTCGAATTATCGTTTTATATTTAAACATATACCATTTTCATTAGTGTGATGTTAAATATATTGTATGATACAAATGAAGTTGCAAATAAACAATACAAAGAGTTTGAACGTGCTTATCTGGGACATTCTGATTAAATACAGTTTCAGTTCAATGAGAGAATAAAACAGTCGACTATAAAACCTTATCTTCCTTTTTCACAGGCTTCTTTCTACCGGTCCTGTTTGCTATGTCCGATGCAAGTATCTCCAGAACCAGTTTGGCTTTAGTGGTGCTTATAAAAGAAAATGATTCCGATTAAAATTTGTTTTCTTTCATATTATTATCTTCCTTAGCATATTGCACCAATGTTTTTTGGTTGAGCGGGTTTATCCAGTTGGCTATCTGATTCCATATTTACGAACGCTAGTGATTTCGGTCCGAAGAAGGCGATTTTAAACTCTTTAAGCTTAAATGTCCCTTTAAGATTTTAAGCTGGTGTGTTCAATATCTGCAACAAAATACAAAAACAAACTAAATAATCATGCACGTGGAGCTTATTTGGGGTGAGGACAGAATGACTTTGTTAGATATTTTCACTCTTTGCAGTTTTGATTTTTTTTTCACCCCTAAAATGTCGATTAAATAGGACAAAATCCAATTCCATCCAAGATAATGAACACATTAGTCAAAATTAGGGATAACAGATAACTTGAAGTGTAAACAATCAATCAGCATCCAATAACTGGCTGTTTCACACCATAACAATGTGAGATCTTGAAAGCACATAAACGTTCGGAGCCGCTTTAATTACCATCCGCTAATTATACATTCAAGTATATAATGTCATCGGTGCCTTTAAAACGCAACAGGTGGTCAAAACGCATTTTCAGCTTACATTTCGACATTAAGGAAATACAAAATTGCATATTTTAGGCACACAACCTATACATGGATTATATTTAAGTTGGCAATCTGGTAAAAAATGTGGTTTATAACCAAGCGAAAGACAAAATTGTTGAATTGTTTTTTAAGGCATGAATGAAAGATTTAAATGAACAAAATACAGATATGTAAGCTAGCACAACAAGCTTAACAATTAAAATCAATCAAGAAACAGGGACAGAAGGGCAGTTTTAATCTGACTTCATGTAGCACGTTAAAACTACACGGCCAACCAATAAACCTTTAATTTTAAGTCGGACAGCAATTTTACCCTTATTTGTCCACATTGTGGATCTATTTACAATACAACTATTCCAGATTTTTGAAAACACGAATTTAATGCACCTATTTTCTACTCTGCTGCTAAGAAATGACAAAAAGTCATCTTTCCCAGTCATGTTTTGCTATTGAAGACAATATTTAATTTTAATCAAAAGATATTTAAGTTAAGAATATACTAAAAGATTTCATTAAAAAAATCAATTTAAAGGAAATTTCTTTGACGAAAAAAAACTTTCAAACTTTTGTGCCGAGAGACCCTCATAATCAATTAATCATACCTTTTCGTAAAGATCATTCCAAGCCGAAGATGATAAAAATAAAAAAGATACGTCATGTGGTATTACAGAGAGAACTCGACGCCAGTGGTTTAGGGCCATCTTTTTACCTTCTTTTCTTCAGTTGATGAGGGTTTCCGGCCAATACTCAACGTCTGATGTAGTAATCAACCGTAAAACAGAATAGTGAATTTGTAGTACACAACAATGTTTGTCCTACCACATGCACACAGACATTTTCAAAAATAAAGTCATGGCACGTGGGAAAATGTTTGTTTTATTTTGCTTGCATGCTACACAAATTCCTTCGAACAACTGAACTGTTTGTTGAGGTGTTATGATGCTCAGAGAAAGGTCCACAGACCTGTTTATAAAATATTAAGTCAATCATGAAGGCAATAACTGATACACTTCACATGCAGGATATCAGAATTATATGTGTGCCATGTTTGATTCTTTTTAATCAGCATATAAATTTTTCATTTGTGAAAATAGCATACTTATGATTTGAGGTTATGTGTTTGAATGTAAGGAATCAGTTGTACCTCAAACACAAACAGACTGCAAATATGGAATTAATATTAAATTTTCATTTTAAAATTAACAAGTTGAACATACATTTTAAATATTGCCACAATCAAACTATTTCAGGATTTATTTATTCACAAGATTGATAATTTATTGTTCACCACGCTTCATATATTTGCAACGAGAGTGTTGATTACTAATTAATCCGAAATGCAAACCGTTGCGCCTCGCTGCATTGAAATTAAAAATAACTTAAGAGCGGATCTCTATATAAATCGTTAAAAATCATGTATTCTCAATAATATACTTATCGAAACATCTTTATAAACATCTGCTTTCATAATGATTTTAGTATTATTTGTAACGATGTGATGCATCGAGAGATAAAGCGAGAAATACAGGACAAACAAACACAAAACATATGGAAACAATTTTGATCGCTCTTGTGCACACCATTCGCCTGCAATAAGATCTATCTACCTATGGACATTCATAGAACAATGAACAATTTCACTTTAAACAAAAAAAATCAAAAAAGTTAACCACTCTCCAAGTAACGCAAGAGTTGATATGAGTAATTTATCATCGTCCTTTTTCGACGCGATGACGTACTATGTTTCACCTGTTGAATTTTGCAAAGTATGCTTTAGCGTAATTTCGTACTTGGCCTATAATCCATTGGCAGACAATTAATTATTGATAATGCTGTTGTCTGTTGCCCTTACAGGTTAATTCGATTTGAATATCGATTTCAAATACCATTAACTTATCAAATATCTTTTAATATTATTTGTAGTGTGAAAAGAATCAATTGCTGCAGCGACATAGACTTTTGCAAATGGATGATGTTATTTACCATAGGCGATGTACTTCCTTAAGCACTGTCCCGTTGATAAAAATGATAACATTCGCCCCGTTGGTGGCCACTGGCTGTCCTACTAGCGCAGTGGTTGCTACATTCGATTCTTACCTAGGCGCGTGAATTTGGTTAGTGGTCACCATGTCGGATAGGTGGGGTTGTCCTCCGGGTACTTCGTCCCCCCCACAAATAAAGAACACACCAAAATTCAAAAATATATCTATAACAATGAAATAGCTGAAAAATTGCAGCTATAAGTCAACAGTCGTCCAAACTTGTGTGAGTCTAGTGAGTTAATTAGATTGAAGTGCTGGGGCACACTCCGGGTCCACACATAATGTAGGCCCTAGCTCGGAAAGCACCTAATATAGTTTGAAATACACACACATTGGCTGCCCCTTGGTCGTGATCTCATTGGTTTCGTTTTCGTTAAGGGCTGCATAAAAAGTTAGCATGCCAATGTTTGCAAACGTTTGTTTGTATATCATGTCCATAAACATTCTAGAACACAATTTAGATCCTAAAAAACTGTGAAAATCGGCGTTTGATCATCAGTTAATGAAATTACAATTGACAGTAAATAATACAATTATTAAGGGAGACTACCCCTTTTTGCTTACTTAATACATATCGCTAGTAATCCGTCCTTTGGTGGTATTTAAGTTGATTGTCATAGATTATCCGCTCCGAACGTACATTTTCATTTATAATTGCAATATTGACATTTTAGGTTTGTTGAGTACATTGAGTTTCGAATACACAATATGATTACCATATATATTTGAATTGTCATTCATGCGGTGATACTTACGTGCTTCATTTGCCTTGATGTTGTAATTTGATATTTAATTATGTTGAGTTAACATAGATTCGTGTGGCAGCTTCGAAATAACAATACTGGTAACATATTTCGAATATGTTTCATATAATTTACGATATCCGAATCCTCAACATTGAACGAAACTTACAGCTCTTGGTCACCAGTTAGGTTTTTTAGCTGAACACCGCGATTGCGCCAGTAAAGTATAACAATTAAAGCAAACACATTTGCGTAATAGTGTTATTTTGTGACTATTACTCGTTGCAAGATTGTCCTGTTAACATTTCTACCCTTCTGGTTTGTGAGTCGAAGAATGAAATCCCTTCCAAATTAAAAAAAACAACAACAACTGTATTCGCATTGACCACTCCTTTTGAGGCATTTACAGTTATAAAATGTCCATAAAATTAATTAAAAGTGATCTGGTTATCTACATTACCATTTGCCTAAGCAAATTGCCTACGGCCTCAGAGATGCAACTTCACGATGCTTTAGATTAAGATCATAAATTCCATATGTCAATGTGTTGCTTGCCTTTGTTTGCCGTATGACATATTAGATTGTTTTCTTTCGGAAAAGATTAAGATTCTCAGTTTCCTGCGGCTGTTTGGTGCTTTATTTTGTTTGCCTTATAAAATTAATGATTGTTTTCATTTTGTTTCGAACTTTTATCACACAAAGTACTTGTTCAGAAATGAAGAGACGCTAATACAAATCAATTTGGAGACAATGACGTCGTTATTCTGCCTTCGTCAAAATGAATCTTCGCCGTTATGTCCTGTTGACACATTTCGACAAATGGTTCAGCTAGTTCCTGTGGCACAATTCGTGCATTTGATTTGAAATGCTTTGACTTGTATTGATTTGTCCCTTACATCTGACCCCAACGCGCACGAATACACCATACACTCTTTCCGCTTCAGTGGAACGTCATTCTATTTAAAGAGTAGTTTGCAGAGGGGACTCATTTAACTATTTGGCGATTGAAAGTCAGACTGTTATTTGCGTTACCTCCGATTTTATCTGAAACTTAAAATAAGGTCTTTGTAATATGTTCGCAACACTGATACTTTTAGCCGTTTTGGAGGTGTTTGTCTGTCTGTGAATTAACTAGTACGGTTTCTTCTGTGCATTGTTGCTGTTTTTAATATTAAAAGTACAGCCAAATTTATTCGGCCAAACTAAACATTAACATTACGTGTGTTTTGCTATGCTTTATATTCTGACCGCATATATTTAAATAATGAGAACGCGATTATATAATTAATATGGAAGGCTATCCTCCCTGCTTAATTATTATACGTAACTATTAGTCCGCCCCGCTGTTGCTATTTCAGTCATTAGTTTCATACACTCTCCCTCTATTTTATTAAATGCTTTTTACAAGTATTACATAAGCTCGTTATCAAATATTTCTACTTAGTGTGTATTTAATATTTTTATACACAATAGCCCAAGACTATTTATAATATCACGATGTCGATGTGATGTATAATCATATTATCATACGTGCTGCGGTGATTTTTGGCTGCTCTTGAGGGTTTTTTTTAATAAAAGGTACATTCACACTTATTCGGAATTTTGTGTGTTCCTTAAAATTGAAATATTTTAATTTTATGTAAGTGCAGTCTTTTTTTTACAGTAGCAAACGCTTACTGATTAGAAAGTAAAAAAAGTTGCACATAAGTAACACTGAGCATAATTTAGCACAATCAAGATCCTTTTGTAACCTATGATTGAATTGGTCAAATTTTGAATCATTGTTTAATAAAATATAACAACTGGTTGTCTTAACTTTGCTTACATGTACAGATAAACAGCATAGTTCATCAATTTAAAACATATGTTGTTTCAAAGTATATAGATTCTTTATATTTTAATTTTTTATATTAATCATGATTTGCATTCATACAAGATAATGTCAATCGATAGATTTTCAGAAGAAATGTTCAAAAGGGTGGCATTTGGGGAAGAAGAAGGATTAAGATGAAAACGAGCTTGAGAGCGATGATCAGTCCAAACAGTATGAACTTGATATGTACAATTTCCGGTTTTCCCTATGTATCGGCTTTCCTGTTCCTGGCACAAACCAATGTGATATCTTGTGCAGTCAAAGGGCGTACAGTTCTAAGCAACATACACATTAAAAGTGCCTTTAGTTGATCGACAATGTATTTGAAATGAATGCGATACTTTATCACGTTTACATATTGAAACAACTTGTAAATTGAAAGATCTTTAATGCATAACTACAGAAGAAAATGTAATGCACAAAACACATGGTGTTATCCTAATTTCAATGATATTGCTGTTTTTTTTTCACTTATGTAAGTTCCATAAAATGTTACATTGTAAACGTTGGTGTTGCATTGTTATCACTTTCACCGGATTCAGACACCAATCTTATTATTTTCGCATTGCGAATACTATTCTACTTTTTTTAGTAGGGATATTTTATGGCTGTTTGATGCACGCTACATATTATTTACACCGTTCATGTGCCCAGCCTGTCCTGAAAATAAATTGTAGTGACCTGATTTTTTGCACTATCAACCTGAACATTGGGTGACACTTCTGGAAAACTGGTACTCCGGGCGAAGCACATAAACATACAAGCATTGTCAAAAACATCATTCCAAAAAATGCAGCGCACTGACCTTATTCCGACAATTGATCGATATTTGCCAAAACCGCAAGATGCAATTCTTCGTAGTCTTGAAAGTCATTATGTGATACCGGTGGGTAAGCAAAAAGCCTTTAATATCTATAATGTCCCACAATTTCCAGCAGAATGATGAACACATGTTAGGTACCAGCTTATCCATTCGAATTGTTCCCTAGGGTTAACGTTTAGAATTTTAACCTCCGTGTTTGAAATTTTATTTGTGTGAATTATTTAAATGGCACAATTTTACTTCAGCTATGTTTGACTTATAAATGACAGCACACGATATTTGGGTGTTATTAATCCTTATTATAACAATTGTTATAAAATTTCAAGATTGCTTCACTGTTCTCGACTTCTATAATTTAATGATGACTTTATTGGCCGAATAAGTGGGGTATGGTATTTACTTCCACTGATTTGTCTCTATAATTACCCCCAAGATTATAATAGATAATGTAGTCAGATGTCGGAACGGCTAGCTCAAATGGTAGAGCTCTGGATTACAATTCCGAAGAACGCAAGTTCGATCCCGATCCAAGCCACTGAATAAATGTGAGTATTGTTTTTTTAACTTCCGTTCTTACATGTACGTCTTCCTCTGATTAAAGTATGGCAGTTTGTGTTACTGGCATAAGTATGTGCACAAAGTACTTGTAAACCAGCTGATCCGAGAAAAGTGTGAGTTGGTTAACTGACTGCTGAAATTTTTCTGAACAAACTGTTGAAAAAGGTAAAATATCCCACACAAAAAAACAACGGAAAACGGCAACATAAACCTAAAATAAAAAAACAACAGAAAACAACACGGCATTCCCCAAGTATGTAGGTAAAGGGAGCATTGATTAACCATGCCATTCTGAGAAGTACTTGTATACCTCTATGGAATAAAACATCCTGAAAGTGAACACGTGAGGTTTTAGTTCGATTGATCGATAATAAGCGAACATATAAAAATGTTCTTTTCATACGGCATGGAAGAACCTGCCAGCAATAACATCCCGATAGAAGTAAGTTTGAGAAATGAGGTCGGTTATGAGAATGTTTGTTACCAGTGCAGTTTTAATGTACATAACAATGAGTAAAATTGTTCCAGATAATATATATTGGACTACAGGAAATGATGAAATTAAAAAATAGTATAACTGGTATAATACTGAGTGTATTCGCTTCAGATTGTGAAGGAGAAGGCAAACAGAGGGTTGATACGATGGCAGTTTGACAGTGTTACCCTTTTCTGGTTTGCCTTACGAAGAATCGCTGCTAAAACAAAATTACCAGATGTTAAATTGATTTTGATAAAAAAACTATCATAATTTCTTTTTATCTGAATTAACTTTTTTTTATCAAATTGAATATTGCATCGGTTTGATAAAGCAATCAATTTACGTAAAGCAAAATTCGAACGCACTTTACTTCTATAAAAGTGTCATTCAATATAAACATGGTATTATTGAATGTTCATGTACATGTTAAATAAATGTAACATAAACTGGTACCTATAATAAGCAGTACTATGTTTAAGGTCTCGACGTGTTCACATTTATAGTGATTATATTATTTGTAAGTGAAATATTTCGTGCAATATGACGCTGAAGACAGTTATCAATATGTTTCAAAACTGCCCTTATTTGGGGGTACCTTAGACGAATTTTGGGTTTAGGCGATACCTAATTAATGACACGTGTTTCTGAATGTAAGATTTCATTGTATTCCTTTTTTGGTACGTTAGTAAACATAGTAAAAAAAGAGTACCATACAACAATGTTTATGTAAGTATTAGCCGCTCAAAATCTAGTACAAATTAAGCAAGTTATCAATCGAGGCAATGAATAGGTATGGCAATTTCTACAGATTTAAGAAATACAAATATTTCCCAAAATAAACTTTTTTCAGGTCGTAAAAATTGGAAGGGCAGACTATGTAGTAATTATTATCTTGTGAATGTTTATTTATTCAATATGACCGTAGTGCTTGAATATCAGAGTCACTGACTTAATTACTGATGTTTTCTTAACAAAACTCGTTTGACACATTTCTGTCCTATTGAACTTCGTTTGGGGTGCTTTTAAAATTAGTTATGCCACCGTTAGATAAACTAAGTACTGTTTAATATGGTTTGTATTCCAACAAAGATCAGTCAATGATGCGCACTCTGTGCCATGTCTTAAAATGTGATTGCTTTGAAAAGAATACAATTGCAATCTTAGTATTGTTTGAATGTTGCCTGAGGGTATGTCATACTTTGCATGCAATTCTGAGCTAGCCTGGCGCGGACGTTTCGGTCAAACATTAAATTCACCATAGTAAAATGTCCGTGTCTTTTGTACTCATACTTTGTGCTTGTATACAGTACTGATACTTTTTCAGCTTCCACAAGATAGTAACCGAAATATTGTCTCATCGTCTAATATGGCAGAAATCAGCAACCATGCTATGGGGTCGGAATTTGCATCACCTATTTTCGAATTTAGGGCCCCATTTTTAAACTTTAAAATGTATTCAATATAACATTTGACATCTGCTGTTTCTCATTAATGTTTAGATTTTTTAATCAGTGTTGTGTTTCATTTGTTATTAAAACACTGGTCTGCTAAGGGCGCTTTCAGTTGGATGTTTTTATGTGCTTTGCTTATGATATACAACAAAAATAAATAAGTGTGTGGTGAATACAAATCTGGATTCAGGAAATGCTAAAACACCATTTATTGCGTTCGGTATGAAGAGTCGTCATATTTTTTGTACCTTCCTTTCAGGTAACACCGATATATTGCAACAGCCAGTGCACATTATGAATATGGGAGGCTAAAAAAGTAATTAAAACATCGTTCTGATGGATACAGTAAATAAATTATTCAATTTGCATCAATCTCTAACATTATGCTAAACGTATTTCTTTCGATCATAATAGTTTTGAGTGAAACCCGCACTCAACAGTATGAGAGACCGTTACCATGTGCAGTCTGTTATCATCGATTAAGCCCTTAAGTTTTGTAAGGGGTTTCAAGTCCGTTACCATCGCTGAAGACAGTACATGATGTTAGCGAACCAATCTCCGGTAAGATTGCTGAAGCTAGTAAATGTTGTATGCGGTCAAAAGTCCCTTAAGCCAATAAGTGTTAAAAGCGATCCCGAGTCCAAAAACATCATTCAATCCAGTAAGTGGTGTAAGCGAATCCAAGTCCGGTAGTATTGTTCTTGTCAGTAAGTGTTGTACGCTGTTCATAGTCTGTTAACATCGTCGAAGCCAATCTTGTCATTACACGCTATCACACACAATGTAATGTAACCGTCGTGCAAGAGATTTCGTCGAAGCCAGTACATGATGTAAGCGATCCCAACTTTAGTTGTAAGACATGAATATGTGTTCACTACTCAATCCCTGAAATATGATATACTTAGAGACAATAGTAAAAAAATGCACTGAAAAAGGTTACATTCAACTAGAAAACGGCCGGAAAAATGTAGCACAAAAAGTCGATTTGACTTTTGTCAAGTTCTTTCCTGGTTCGTACATGACATTTAAGTGTTACTAAAGGCTTAAACATCGTTCAAAGTCTACGGTCAAACGTCTGTAAACATCACTCAAGCTCCATTTATGATTAAATTATTTTTAAAAACAATTGAAACGTAAATCGTTGTTTATATTATTGGTAAATTATTCATATATTTCCACGAGTCATTTAAGTACGAACATTGATTCACGTTCTGCTTTGTTGTTATTAACTATTAAAAAGCTGTAACTCAATAGATAATGACCAGTATTTTTTTCAAACACATTTTATCACCATAATAATACAAATTATATAAAATGCGAAAACTAACACGCTTATGCATTACATTATCCGAATAGGTAATTGCACATACTAATAATGGTGAATATGCCCCACATCTGAAATTAAGTGTAAAATAATGAGCACTTACATACAGAGTATTGAGCAAATTATTATTATAAAATAATAGTAGTGTCTATTTTCACTCATTGTTAAGACAATATCATGTACTTTGTTTAATTGTCGTTTACTGTGGTATTTGTGTTGCTATATAGACCGTTCCATAATCGATAAATTGACCGCCGCCATATTGTCAGTCACGTGACTGTCCGCCATTACACTGCTGCTAACTTGTGCGAGTCTGCGATTCCAAAAGCCAAAGACGTAGAGAATACCCGCTTCACCGTTGTCGGATAAATAAATTACTTAATGAATTAATGTGAGGCGATTATCACATTTTTGTTGTTTAAATGATTGTTTGAAGTTGAGATTGATTGTTACAAATAAAATGTTTAAAATGCTTTCGTATATTTGTTTTTTTTTATATCTGTAATCAAGTGGTAATCATCGGCGAAAATTTGCCGGTTCAGTCGCTCATACTATGTCTTTGATTAGACTTGTTACTTTTAAAGTTTCACAAACAATTCACGCATGTATTGTTGTGTTGATTTTAATAGCCGCAACATCAAGCAGATTATATTTTAATTAATACTTATAAAAGATTCTCGCGCAATTAATTACCGCTAATTGTTTGTAATTGGTCTCATTTGGTAAAAATCTACATTCGGAAATCATAACATATTATATTAAGTATGATATTTTTGATACGCCTTCCATTATTTTTTTTGTTCTAACTGATATCAGAGATAAAACATTGTGGTTTGGATTTATATTTAATTTTTTTAGATGGAATTTGTCACGTTAAAAAACGAGCTTTTTATCATGAGAGAGTGATATTGATCTTGACGATCTTTTATGTGATTACTCGGAAGATGAAGAGAATGTGATCTATGTGATATATCTATATTTTCATCTTTGAATCATTTAACAGCTATAAAGCTAAAAATACTAAAAATGTATTTTATAGGTCTTTGAAGTAACGCAAAACATATGGATAACGACACCAAATGTTTAGTCAATTAATCCACACAAAAAAAAACTCCGGAAAAAAAACACCTAAATAATATTTCAAAAATATATTATTAAGCGCCAAACGAATTTATTAATACATTTATTTGCAACTTTAAAAACGCGGCATAAGCATCAAATTAAAGATTTTCTGAAGACTGAAAGGCCGACAATTTGACACAACAAAGAGCTCTATGCATAAGTCGTAATATTTTTTTGCAGAAAAGCTTCAATAAATTACAATAGTTATACATCTAATTACAAAAATATAATTATCAATGGCATGAGTACGCTAGTGTGATAAATAAATGAGTGTTAGAAAGTGTAAGGAGTGCTTTGAAAATAAATATACTACAAAGCCATATTAAAAGCAAAGGACATGTCAGTATTTACATGTAATTTTAATTTGATGGGTTTTGTACAAAGAATGACGCTATTGAGGAATATTAACATACAACTGAAAAAACACAACTTCATATAATGCAAATTGAACTGTGTACTCATGTATATTGAAAACTCGTTACTAGTGAGTATGAGTGACACATATCTAACATTTTAACACACATATATTTATATACATATATATTTTTTTAAATATTTTTTACCTCTGTTTGGTGTCAAATGTAATTTCTTGTTTTTATGATCTCGTTCGTGCATTGCCGTAACATCAAATCTTCATACGGAATGACGTAGTTTTAATTAACCGATACCCGCTAAATACGTTAAATGTTTTATTTTTATTTTTTGTAAATACTTTATTTTTCATAAATTAAACGGGCTAGTATCTTTACGGTGTACAATTTCTGATATTCTATATAGGACATAACTTTTAATTTGTAAAATATGTAACATATCTAATTTACGCAACTGTTAAGTATGTCGGAGGTAAATTATCTTACCAAATGACTGCTTAATACTACCAGGAAGATGAGACATTGTGGCATCATCAATTGTGTTGAATGATCAGACTGTCATCTGCCACCCAGTGTGGTTTATGACACCATGTGGTTAGTTAAGTCTGGACAATATCTGATCAAAACGAGATAATCGGATTATGCAGAACAAAGCGGTAATTAAACTCTGAGATGCAAAGGCATACACGATTTAAAGATTGATGCAAATAATCAAATGAAAAATATTGCATTTAATTTAATTAAATGCTTTTTTTAATGTGTTAGTTTTCCAAGACAACCAATACCATGTAATGACGGCCTTAGAATTTAGAAAGAAATTCATCCGTTGAATAATCGGTGCTCTCTTATATATGTTACCGATCGTTAAGCAGCAGTGTAATGGCGGACGCGGAGAGAATTCAGGGGAGATAATTATGTAATGACTAAATTATGGAACGGTCTATTATACATGAATGAAACAAGCAGTAACATCTTACACATTTAAGTCAATGAACACAGTAGTATTATCTCCGGGTGAAGTCTTTAGTACATATTAACTCTTACGTGTGGACATTGTCACGTACCTCTATTTCGAGGGACACCGTTTTCCTTACGCGATTAACTGAAACTTTCATGTATCTACTAATATAGTGCTACGCTAGTTCCATCCGTTTTCAAATATGAAAAAAGTTGAAATAAACGTTTAAACAATAATTAATTCATACGAAGAAAAATAATCGCAGTGCAAAAACCCGTAAAAGATAAACACACTGTAAGTTAATTGTTTGTAACCGCCAGGTTCCAGGTAAATGTACTAGGGTAGTATTTACACAGTTTTACACATGTGACACACAGGCAGCCAGTTCCGCGTTCGTTCTGAATTTATGTAAATATTAGACGAAATGTGTTATAAAAGCTTCCGAAAGCATTTTTACTTTACATAAACGATGATTATGAAACTGGATTATTACTACGAAACCTACGTGATTACGATTTAGAGGTATTTACTTCGAAAATGAGTTACTTTCTACCAACAAAAATACGTCGTTACTGGACCTTGACTGAAACTCTACTGACTCCTATTTTGACTTATTGCTTGAATGTTACGATGACCAAAAGTGGTCATTGACCAATTTTATGGTCAGTGACCAATATTATGGTCAGTGACCAATATTATGGTCATTAATGACCATTCTGGACACGCACCAGAATGAACAACTTAAAAGGCAGTCGATTGAAAAGGTAAGTGCTTCTGTCACATCTAGGGTGTATCAATATCTATACAGGTGAGCTACACATATATTTTTATGGGTATTAACTTAGAATAATAAGAAGCAAACAAGTAAACAAAGATTACAAGTTTGCATCCTGAGCGTAAAAATAAATGAAGCAGGTAAGCAATATAAGTAGAAGAAAGTTGGAACATCGTATAAAAACATAGAAAATAAAATAAACATTTCCCAAGATGTATACAAATAAAACATATGTATACAATTTCAATCTTTACCACACGGTATATACATATTTAGATGAAAGCAATAATGATAGTAACATAGTGATTAACTACAATTGCATTCAGGTTGAAAAAGGTTGTTTCATTGTTAATAATATCTGTGTCACAAATATGGATAACATTATATTTTATAAAACAATTGATACATGTAAAAAGATCTGTCAGTAAAGTATTAAAAGGACAACGAAAACTCATAGGCTTATACGCACATGAATAAATAAATACATTAATAAATACATTAATAAATATATTAATACATTCATAAATATATAATCAGTCGATTATAAAGCTGTTACAAAAAATATCACATTGTTTATTGAATATGTGAGTATTTAATTTTATTTCGATGACGTTGTAAATATTCCGGTGCTTTATTTTAAAGCACCGCAGCAGCAACTCGACCTTATGTGCTTTTAGACTTTTTATCAAAGATGGAGACATATATAAAAACAGAATGTTAATAACCAAAGCTCACATGAAAACGAAAAAAAAAATCAGTTAGGCCTATACAGTTAAATTCCGAAAACTTGTACATTAAATGGATAAGAAAACGAACACGGTCAACTTGAACACGAATAAAAGTGGAACAAAGCAAAACAGTAAAATGTTTATAGTTATTACAAATCAAGTAAATCGCTAGTCGGCATCAAATTTGTCGTAATTAAGTTAACGGTACTAATATTAAATGGGCTGTTAAGTTAGTTGATATACTTTGAATTGAAATCAAGGAAAAAAAACTTACCCAAAACCAATTTTGCAAACTTCAAAAAAAGGTATAACATTTTGCACTTATTCAACATCGTTCTATTTAATTGATATGGTAGTTATTCAGACCGACTGATTGAAAAATGTATGTATATGTTTCAATAGTTTAACGTAGTGATCACAGTTTTCAATTGACGAATGTTTTATTGTTATCCAGCAAAAGCCCACCAAACAAGGACAAAAATATTGTGAAAAGCACACATTAGACACAGAAAGAGGTGTTTAACGTCTGCAAATATAAAAAGAAGATACTGAAAATAAAAATGAAAATTGAGTAACAAAAAACATGTTTTCAAAAAGTTCGTGCAAATTTAATCAACAGTGATTATCGATTTTGGTGAACATTTCAAAAATACAAAATATACTGCTGTACCAAAGAATGTAACATATAGATTTAAGTGATGATACAAATAAAAGCGATTGTATTTTTTGTTTAAAGACTACATGTTTGTATTCATATATCTAACTTTCAGGCGTGTAATTCAAACTGTATATTTTGTGCTCAACAAACTTACAAACCACAACAAACCACAACAAACCACAACATCAAGACAAACGATAAATTTGCATAAGGAAATCTGTGATTGCTGTTAGTACATCTTATTCAGTTGCAACTTTGATATTATAACGAATTCTGTATGTGTTGCATAAGTTACATTTCATACTTGAATATACATTGGTCTATAACTTAATGTTAATTCTAACTATTTCTTCGATGAAAGCTACTCCATATTTATCAAATTATAATAATAAAAAAATACAAATAACGCAGATAACTGTTTGTCAAAATTGGCAGTTCTGTATAAAACTAAGAAGGTACATATGAGGCATCTGATTGTTTTATTTATAACAAAACCATGGCTTAGTATCTCGTTCCCATAACTTTATGTTTTTATGTTGTTTTTTGTACAACGACCTACTAAGTATTTCACATAAGTTA